>NC_089830.1:18545560-18613060 GCF_035046505.1 Tiliqua scincoides | reverse complement strand
GTTGCTTCTGTGCTCCAAAGCACAAGGATGGTGTAAGTGCAGGGGTGGACAAATGTTCAACTTTAGGGATCTTGGACCTTTAACAATTGTATAGAAGAGGGAATTTCAGCAGGTGCTGCTTGTCATCTCGTAGTAATGTAGTGGTGTAGTGCTTTGGGAGTTGGGTTCAGACCTGGTAGATCCAGGTTCAAATCACTCAGCCAAACAACAAACAAACAAACAAACTTTTGTTAGTAATGCTACAGCCCAAATGCACTTGGGCAAATGCAATCCATCATTATTGGAATTTCTACTGAATAGCTATATTCATTTTAACTCTTGTCAAAAGACATGCAATTATTATAGTGGGCCCTCTGTATCCATGGGGGATCCATTCCAGGACCCCCTGCAGATACCAAGTTTCGCGGATAATGTAATCTGCGAAGGAAGAGCACCACAATTATTTACCTGGTGCTCAGCCCTCCAGAGGTCATGTGTGGACTCCTGGCTTCCTCAGAACACCTCAGGTTGGTTGGTTGGTTGGTTGGTTGGTTGGCAACCTTCAGTCGCGAAAGACTATGGTATAAGCCTACAGCACCCAGTATTCCCAGGCGGTCTCCCATCCAAGTACTAAGCAGGCCTGACCCTGCTTAGCTTCCGAGATCTGAATGCAACTGGAAGTCACCTCTGGTTTGTGCTGGCAAAAGGAAGTGCCTTCCAGTCATGTCCAGGAGGTCCTCTGAGGCCCTTCAGCCAGTTTTGGCATCTGCAGATATTCAAATCCGGGGATGCTGAGTTTACAAATAAGGAAGGGTCCACTGTACTTCATTTAATATAAGGTTCTTCAAATATCCCAGAATAATCACTTCAAGGGTTAAGTGGGCTATCTGGACTCATTAAGCAGCAAATGACATCATTAAGCAGAAAGTGACATCATTAAGCAGATGATGACCAGAAATAACCACTTTGTCCTCACAGAAACTCATTAGCTGCAAATGGTTGGCAACTTTCAGTCTCGAAAGACTATGGTATAAGCCTACAGCACCCGGTATTCCCAGGCGGTCTCCCATCCAAGTACTAACCAGGCCTGACCCTGCTTAGCTTCCAAAATTAGACAAGATCAGGCATGTGGAGGGTAACAGTAGCTGCAAATGATAGAAGAGAAAATGTGTACATCAAAATGTATCTTGATGGTCATCTTCAAGATAATCCAGCTGCTGGTATTCCAGCCCTAGGGCCATTCTTGAATGGAATAGTTTGCTGATAGTTCTGCTTGGAGAATATGGATCCAAACACTCAATGCATAGTGGAAGCACACATACCAATGGCCTGTTCATAAGGCACTTGTTTTAGGTACTGAATTGACAGGGAGTGTCCTCCTGACTCTCCACCTCTGCCCCTCCCCCTCCTGGTCCCTAAGTTAGAAAAGGAAGAAGGAAACAGAGTGGAAGAGGAAATGTGAAGGACAGGAGAACGATGGGTTAGAGTCTCTGACACTAAGCACACTTAATTGGGGATAAGGCCCATCTAGCTCAGATGGATCAACTTCTAAGGAAACATGCTTAGGATCACACTGTGCAATTTCATTTAATTGGGTGATTAACACCTGCCTAGTAAATCCCTTCAAAAGTTGTGAATATGTACAGGGATTCAGACTGCTGTTGTAAACACATATACTAAGGAATATGCCTCATTGAACCCAGTTGGAAGGAAATTCCATGCATAGGATTGTAGTCTGGGCTGGCACAAGACTCTGGCATGCGGCTCTAGCATATGACGTTCCTGTTCAACCTTATGGTGTAACATACGAATCAAAGGAAGGAGCAAGGGACTCTCAGTCATCACAACCCACAAAGCTAGCAGGGTGACCTCATAGCAGCCTTATACATCATATACTCAGCCACAGTTGTGAACCTACCTTTAGGTTCGATGGGGCAAATGCCCCAGGTGCAAGCCTCTAGGACCCCGCGGAAGTGTCTCTGAGGCTCCAGACGGGGTCAGAAACTGTGCTTCTGGTTTCCTGGAAGTTTATAACATCAGGGAACCTCAGAGAGGCTTCCTCAACACAGGCTTAGGTCGCATGAGGGTCCGTGAGCCTAAGGTGAGTGGGGGGGGATTTTCGTGTGGGGAGGTGTTGAAAGCCTACGGGGGCGCCATTGCGGACCTTTCACCCAGGCGTGGGGCTGGGGAGGTCCGCACTGCTTGGCCACAGTACTCTACCCCCTACACCACCATGTCAAAATTAATACATTTAAAATTAAATGAAGTTCATAGAAGTTCAAAGAAGCTCATATCCAGGGCTGGCCCGAGACCTTCTGACCCCATGCTAAATGTTTCCTCCACCTACTCTCCAATGTTTTAGCTAGCTCAACATTTCTTCTTCCTCTCCTGTCCTCTTCTTCCTTTTCCAATTGGGGGGGGGGGGAGAAGGAGAAGACATGGAAGTAAGTAAACAAACAGAGATCCCCCCCCCGCCACCAACCTCTTGCCTGAAGTGGCCATTTCAGTCAGCCTCATGGATGGGCCGGCCCTAGTCATATCAAGCATCAACATCATCATTGTAGAGCAGTGGTTTTTAGCCTTTTACATTTCATGGGACACTGAAAAGGCATGAAAATCGTCAAGGCACACCATCAGTTCTTTGACAATTGACAAGGCACACCACGCTTTCAGGGGGGGGACTCAGATCCCCTGGCGGCCGTACTTATATATGACCTTCCTCCCAACTCTTGCGGCACACCTGCAGACCACGCTGCGGCACAGTGGTTGAAAATTACTGTGAGAGGCTGGGTCTCTGCTTCATCTATTCCAAAATCACAGTGAGAACACCAATCACGATGCCATTTCTTTGCTATGCAAGTGACCAAAACTTTTTTGATTGTGGGTGGCTGTGAATCTCCACTTGCCACCCCATTTCCATCAGGAAGGGAACCCCAGTTTAGGGTGGGACTTTTGCTACTTTGTGCAGTAGCCTCCCCCTCCCCCCAATGTCCTTGATTCTCCTCGTCTTTCCATGTTTTGGCTGTGGTTTGGAGCTGCGCCACCGCCCTGGGGCACGCTGCCTCTTTGCTGGCTTGCACCAAGAGCAGCAAAAGAGTCGACAAGCTTTCTTGAATTGTTCTCTCGTGTTTACTTTCCTCTTGGCCTTTTGCGGATGGCTGTGCTGACTGGCTTTCCTGTTGGCATCCCACGCTCGCCGCTTGGTGTTTGCTTTTAATTAAAAAGCTAAGCGGCGGCTGAGGGGACCCCCTTGTTCGGTTTGTTCTGTTTATTGGAGAGCAGCCATCCTGGACTCTGGCTGGGCTCCCACCCTTTCCAGCCACTGCCACCTTCCACATCACTCTGCAGAAACACTCACATAATTAGCTGCTCTTTGCTCGTCATTGGCCTTTGCTTTCCCATAAACACGCAGAGCAAGTTCCTACACGGTCTAATTAAACGCTTCTCCCCCACGAGAACGATGTGAAATGCTCGTAATACCTGACGGAGCAGAGGGCAAGGGCAGGGTGCCTACTGCCAAGACCAATTTTTGTCAGCGGTTCAGCAGGAATCCAAACGATGGGCTCCCTTCTACCGACAAAACGCTGAAACCCAAATTTCCCAGGGCTTGGCACCTGGACCTGCTTGAAGCACCAGGTTTCAGGCCACGACACATGCAGAGTTTTCATAATGCCAAGAGTGTCTCTGGGCACATGAAGAGTGCCTTTCACTTTGCCAAGCAGGCAGGTTGGTTCGAACCATAGGGATGTCTGTGATGTGAGATTGCGATGGATTTTCCATGGCTCCTCCGTTCATATTCAACTTAGGCCCAAATCCTAACCAACTTTCCAGCGCAGGCATAACACTGCCAATGGGATGTGTGCTGCATCCTGTAGTTGGGTGGCACTCACCGATGCTTCCTCAAAGTAAGGCAGTGTTTGTTTCCTTACCTCGTAGCTGCATTGCCTTTACATCGGTGCTGGAAAGTGGGTTAGGATTGCGCCCTTGCTTTAAAAAGAAGACTATCACTTACTGCTCGTTTACTCCCTGCTCTAAGAGGATGTCCTTCCTAAGGCAGGGGGTTGGTTTAGAAGATCTATTACACCCTTTCCAACTCTATGATTCTATGAGATATAAGGAAAAACATAGAGGCAGGATTCTCTCTGACCGGACACTAAGAAAGAGAGATTTCCAAGTAGACATTTTCTCCCACCTTCTAATGTTCTAGCCAATGAGTGCACATGAAGTGGGATGACATTTGATTTTTTAAGCAGTGTAAAATGCAGCATGAATTCATTCACATATAATAAAATTAATAGCACAAACCTACACCTGTCCATTCAGAATGAAGTCTTATCATGTTCAATGGGGTTTACTCCCAGGAAAGTGTGTATAAGATTGCAACCTTAAAATATTTATTAAGGCTAATCAAGCACCAATAAACACAACAAAAGTATATTTCCAAAGAAAGAAAGAAAAATAGAAGTAAAAATATTATTATATTACCACTGTATATTATTGTAAATATTATACAGAATGTTAGATTATAATATATTTTAATGCTTTGTGGTAATATGGATGATAACAATAGCAGTAAATCATGGAATCATGGAAGGGGCCCTTAAAGGCCATCTGGTACAACCCTCTGCTTGAAGCAAGAAATTCCTCTTTAGAGCATCTTCAAAAGGTGTCAAATGGTGGCAATAAAAATAATAATAAGCAATTTTTTACTCCAGTTCCACAGCTCATACGGTGCATAGATGGTTTGGTGGCTTAGCTAGACGAGTGACCTAATTTGCATTTTGTTCCAAAAATTCTTAAATTCTTAAACATTCTACCCCACCTTTCTCCTACTTGGTGCAGCATCACAGCTTGCAAGAGATTCCATTTAAAATTCCCAACTTGCTGCTGGAATCGGTGGCATTGCAAGGGGAATGGGAGGAGGGTGCGGACTGCACTGGGTGATGCACGTGGGGGTGTGTGACACCACTACTGCTCAAAAATTTTTAAAATATTGGTACTTTTGAATAACACCATCATGTTATATATCATTCGATGTGTAATTTCATGCAGAATGCAATGAAACAAACCGTGCTGAAATATCTCCATTCTATCAAAAGATACAACCCAAAAAACCAGTGGGGCGTGGCAATGGTGCATCACTATGCTCACCGCCTGGGGCACTGCCCCATCCGCTGCATGGTAGTCCGTCATGGGGATGATGCACTGCCCCCCCCCGCACTAGGTGACGCACCACTGTCTAGAATAGATGGACTCTCCCAGAGTGGACGAGCCGCTGATGGTGTCCATTCTCCATCTCCGTAGGTTTGGCCTCCGTCTTTTTCTTTCTGGAAAGGAATTGATTGTCTGCTGCTGTTGGACCTTGCTGGAGCATTGGCGTAAAAATTCATCATCACATGCTCACTTGCCGGGTCTCTGAGAGGAATTTTATCAGTAGGTAGAAAGATTCTTCCCTTCTGCATTGGATTATAATTTCACACGATCATTTGATCATTAATTTCTATGAATTACCATATATAAAATAATGTAGGCTTGCACAAAATTTGATGCTCCCACCATATGGGCAAGCATTTTCTGAGATCCCAGGAAATTTCTGGCTCCCCCTCCTTTGGGTCCCGTTCCCCCTTTTTGACCCAAAGCCCAGGTATGCCGTACCTCCCTCTTATGGACTCTGGTGAGATCAGAAAATGTTAGATCCCAGGAAATTTTCAGGCCTCCTCCTTTGGCTTCCGAGCCCCCTTTCTGACCCCAGGCCCAGGTATAATGTACCCCCTGCACCTCCTCTCATGGGCCCTGCTGAGATCAGAAAAGGTAAGAGCCCAGGAAATATTCTGGTCCTCAACTTGGGCTCCTGATCCCCCTTTTTGACCCCGGGCCCAAGTACAATTTACCCACTGCACCTTCATGGGCCCTGCTCACTTGTGTGTCACTTTGTGCTGCCCCACGAGTTTTTCAACAGCAGTAGGGTGGCACGTCGTAGATCTTCAAGATTATTATAAACATATGATTTCTGTCATCCCTAGCTGGGGTGGGGATATCCTTTTTGGGTGAGCAAGTAGCTGACAAATATCAGCCACTGTCCATAGGAAGCTGCCTTAAACTGAGTCACTGCCTTATATGTTGGATTATCCAGCCAAACAGGCAGCAGGTTTACAGGGAGAGAACTTCCCTAGTTCTGCAGCCTGCGACCTCTGAGCTGGAGATTTGAACCTGGGACCTTCTGAATATGACACATCTTCTCTATCCCTGAGCAATGGTCCCGTTGCCAGGACCTGTGGGAAGTTTATCCCAGTTTGCCCAAGATCCTTTAATAATTGCAGCTCTGGATTGTGTCAAGCCGAAGAGGCCCCACCCCATACAATTACCCAAAAAGGTGTGTTATTCCAACAGGAAGGGCAAAGAAAACAGATATATATTATAGATTTGTATTTGCATGTATTCAGGTAGAACTTGAAACGGGTTGTGTTGAGTGCTCCTAAACCGTAGTTTACGTAGCTTGTGTGTAATCCATTCAGCCCAGACTTGGAGCTATTAAGTACTGGAAGTACCATAATCTCTTCTGCAGGCAAACCATGTGCTTTATTGCTCAGCCACAGCTCTTTTCTACAGCCTCCTAAGGTTGCTTTTAAGAACATAAGAGCAGCCCTGCTGGATCAGGCCATAGGCATTGAGACCCCTGATTGCCTGCCTAGCTAGTCCTGCGCGTGGAACAGGTAGCACTTCCAAGAACACTACCTTTGGGGTCCTGGCTTTCAGCTTCCTACCTAAGAGCCTAAATTTGGCCTCCAGGACCTCCCGGCTACACTTCCCCACGTTGTTGGCGACGACATAGGCCCATCTAGTCCAGATTCTTGTATCTCACAGCAGCCCACCAAATGCCCCAGGGAGTACAGCACATAACAAGAGACCTGCATCCTGGTGCCCTCCCTCACATCTGGCATTCCGACATAGCCCATTTCTAAAGTTAGGAGGTTGCACATACACATCATGGCTTGAACATATGAAGCTTCCTTGTGCCCCGTCAGACCACTGATCCAGGTCCCTTCCAATCTCAGTCTTCTGTAATTTTGTGACTGACAGAAAATCTTCAGACTTCCGGTGGGAGGCTTTCCTAGCTTTGCTGCCTGAGATACTGCAGGAGACTGAATCTGGGATTTCAGCAAACAAAGCATGTTCACCACAACTCATCAATGGCCTTCTTCCTGATAACACTGACTTTCATGCTACCAGTTATTCATTTCAGTGCATTGCAACTCATGAGCTTTGCTCCATGAACTACCAGCTCCATGAGCTACCAGCTTGGATGTGGCATTTTTCAGTGCTAGGATTCTTCCTCTGGTTATTAACAAATGTGTCCAACCATGTGTGGAGTGCATTTCCTTTCCCAGCTTGTAAGCCCTTTCCACCCCACCCTTACACGCTTTGGGTGACGGGGAAAGATTCAAGGTGACAGGATGTCACCTCTAGGCAAGCCTGAGGTCTAGTGACTTTATAGATTTCACTGCTTGTGTGCATTGCAGAAAGGGCAACCAAAGTGATCAGGGGACTGGAGCACCATCCCGATGAGGAAAGGCTGCAGCCCCAGCCGGCCCCTTTATGAGGATAACTGCAGCAGTCACCTCAGGCAGCAAATTGGTGGGCAGGCCTGCCTCCACTCTTCTTCCTCCTCCTTCCACCCTGGATTGGAAAAAAAGAAGAGGCGGACAGAAAGGAAGAGGAAATGGAGAGGAGAGCGCTAAGCTAGAACATTGGAGAGTTCTTGGTCTGGCTCAGGCTGCAACATTCCAGGCTTTTTCATTTAGAACAGGGGTACCCAAACCCCGGCCCTGGGGCCACTTGCGGCCCTCGAGGCCTCTCAATGCAGCCCCCATGAGGTCATCCAGTGCAACTAACTGGCAGGAGATTTCTGACAAATCAAAGGAATTACCCACAGCACAGAATTCGATTACGGAATTCACGGCCTCAACAGGTGATGCTGGTCCCTATCCTAGATGGCTGTAAAGGGCAAGAGATAAATTCACAGCTCAGGGCATATCTACCAATGGCTACCAGTCGTGATGGCTACGTGCTGCCTCCAAGCAGAGGTGTAATCACGACATTGTGAGACATTGTGTGACACTGTGACGTCACTTCAGGGTTCTTCTCAGGGGAGGGGGCACTGGTGGCTTTGCACCGCCGTTCCTTCTCCTGTGGTGGTGGGGGAGCCTCCAAAGGAGAAGGAATAGGGAAGGTGTAAAGCCACCAACACCTCTTCCAGGGAGAACCTGGAAATGACTGCCTTGTGCCACTTGTGGTGCAAGGCAGTCACTTCTGGGTTGTCCCCGAAGGAGGAAGCACTCACTGTGGCAGCTTTGAGCCCCTATTCCTTCTCCTTTGAAGACATTTAAGACCCCCCTTTGAAGAAGAAGGGAGGAGTGAAACTGCAAGCACCTATAGGGCAGAGCCTGAGGGGCAGTCATGTGCCCCCTTGGTGCAGCACCTGGGGCATGAGCCCCTCAGGCTCCACCCTAGTTATGCCTCTGCCCCCATGTATAGAGGAAAGTGCCTTGGAATGCCATATACAAAGAAGGAACCGTGGACAATAGTTGTGCCTTCATCTCTTGCTTGTGGGCTTGCCAGAGTCATCTACCTGGCCACCACGGCAAAACAGGGAAGACAGATTAGATGGGTCTGGAGTCATTCTGGCAGCGCTCATCAAGGAAATGTTTTCTCATCCCTCCTGGTAAACAAACGTAGGCTAAACATGTGTGAGTTGGCTCTTGTTTGCGCTCCAAAAGCCTCCCCGCATTTCCTCACCTTTTGTGTCTTTCACAATTTGGTTGTGAGCTAATTAGCAATGCTACACAGTGGTGTCATTCTCCGTCCTTGGCAGTGTCAGGAATCAAAACCAGTTGCGTGGAGCTTGCTGGGGATACAGCTGGCCTTGTAGAGCAGCTGGTGGCATCCTTGCAGGTTTTGAAGGTGACTTTCCAGGGCTGGTTGAAGAACTCCCAGAGAGCCTGGGGCAGCGTGCCACACACCCTGGTACTGTGCTGGTGGCCACCATTGCCTCTCTTTCTTCTTCCACTTTGTGGATTTGAAAAGGAAGAGGAGGACAAAGCAGAAGGGGAAGTGTGGAGGACAGTGGTGGGCTAGAATATTGGAGGCCCTTTAGTCTACATTACCCTCTCTTTGGCGCTTCTCCTTCAAGGAGCGGGAGAAGGAGCAATGAGGCAGTGGTGGGCTAGAATGTTGGAGGCCCTTTAGTCTACATTCCCCTCTCCTCGGTGCTTCCCCTTCAAGGAGCGGGAGAAGGAGCAATGAGGCAGGTGTGCAGATGCAGACAGGTACCCTCTGACAGCCTGCCCACTGAAGTGACTGCCTCAGTTTACCTCATGATTGTGCCGGGCCTATCTACATGCTGCTCGACAAATTTAACAGGACTCCCCTCTCATACTGTACTTTGTCTCCCTTCCACTGGAGCCCTGGCTCTCTAGATCACCTATATGCTTCATATTCCTTCTTTTGAGGCAGGGCTGGCCCAAGATCTCTGGATGCCTGAGGCGGCATGTCAACCATTGCTGCCTCCACCATTCTTCTTCCACAACCTGGATCAGAAAAAAAAAAGAGTGGAATGGAGTGAAAGAGGAAGTGTGGAGGAGAGGTGGCCTGCTAAAGCAGTGTTTCTCAGACTGTGGGTCAGGACCCACTAGGTAGGTCGCAAGCCAATTTCAGGTGGGTCCCCACTGATTTCAATATTTTATTTTTAATATACTAGACTTGATGCTACCATGGTATGCGGCTGCATTTGGGGAAATGTTACAGACCTGTAATTTTAACAAGCTACTACGTATATTCTTTTAACAATGACAGTCAATGGGACTTACTCCTGGGTAAGTGTGGGTAGGATTGCAGCCCAGGATTGTTAAAAATGTTCCTGCTTGATGATGTCACTTTTGAGCGTGACATCACTTCCGGCGGGTCCCGACAGATTCTCATTCTAAAAAGTGGATCCCGGTGCTAAATTTGTGAGAGCCACTGTGCTAGACCATAGAAGATTTTCAAATATTTTATTTTTTGATTATTTAAAAATAGTTTTACTCTATCTTTCCCCTACGCAAGGGAGACAGTCTAGTCCACCACTCTACTGTCCACCACATTTCTCCTGGTCTATTCTTTTCTAATCCAAAGAGCAGGAGGCAGAGCTGCAGAGTTGAATACATGAATAGATGCTAACCGACTAAGGCAGGGGTCTCTAAACTTTTCGGCCAAAGGGCTGCATCAAATACGTGGCACAGTGGTGAGGGCCGGAAAAAAAAAAGAAATATAAAATTTAAATAAATGCATTAGAGATGGAACTTAGATGAATGAATAAATGAAAGGGCTCAAATGTCCAGGACTTCTCCAAGCATGAACACAGCCCAAGAAATAAAGCACACACTTAAATGGACCCCCATTCCCCCACCCCAAAATCACAACTCTGGTTGTGTTTGGTCAACAGGGCCAGAGGCTCTCAGGGAATCAGAGGCCGACTGCGGGCCAGATAGAGGCTCTCCGTAGGCTGCATCTGGCCCCCAGGCCGGGATTTGGAGACCCCTGGACTAAGGCAACAGCCTCAGTCCTTTCACGGATGAGCCTTCTCTGATTCCTGGTGTACAGGAGCGATTGACCCTCTTAGCACAGAAGTGGTGAACTAGCAAGCCCCTTGCACACACAGAGAAAGGCCCACCGTAAATGTGCGGACCTTGTAGCTTTTTGTCCCTTTCAAGGTGGAAAAAGCGCACCCACTGCCTTTCCTCTCCTTGCTGGCTTCCTTAAACTGGACCCGGAGTGGGTTGCACACACATGACTCACGGCCAGCTGGAGATGTTCCATCATGAGGTCACAGAGACCTGTTTTACAGGTTCCTCTTTTGGCGATTCCCGAGCGTGGCGCACCTGAGAACTGAGTGACTCGTTGGCAATCTGCCCTCGTCAAAAAACGTGAGCAGAGAAAGTCTGGGCGTTCTGTTAACTTTTCCATGATTGTCCAGCTTGGTTTTTGTGCACTGGTTGTGTCCCACCTCTACAGTGTTGCACCAATGTGACTTTGTACTGCTGCTGCCCTCCTGGGTACTTTAGTGAAAACCTCTTGTGCCAAATGTAAGGATCGTCAGACTCTTCCCTGCCAAAAGGCAGAGTCCACAGTTTCCCACTCAGTAACCTTGGAGTTGACGTGTGCAGTGAACGCTGATTCCTTTTCCTGCTGTTAAACAGCAAATATCCCCCCTTGTCAAACTGGATGAATGAGATGCTTTCAGCCCCCCCCCCCCTTCAAAGAGAAACACTAGATTAGTTTGCAATGCTGGGTTCTCAAGGCCTGAGCCCTAATGGGAAATTTTCCTGCATATGCTAGCTGAGAAATTAGTCATCTTTTCTCGAAGTTTACGTTCTGCTGCATGAGCCTGAGATCCGGAAGTCTTGCTTGGAAGTGGTTGTGTGGTGGCCTGCAGATGTTTTCAGCCCTTTGCAAGCAGCCTGAAAATGATGTGGCTGGTTTCTGCTAACTCTTTAGAAACTAGAAAAGGGGTACAGGCAGAGGGAGGTTCTCTTTCTGTTGCTTTATTTAGTGGCTGTTTCTGCTGCTTCTCGGCTTCCCCGGGCTCCACCTCACCGGCTGTCCTTCAAATCAACGGTTCTCAAACTTTTTAGCACCGGGACCCACTTTTTAGAATGACACTCTGTTGCAGTAATTTTCTACCTTTTTCATCTCATGGCGCACTGACAAGGCACTCAGATTCTCAAGGCACACTATCAGTTTTTTTTACAATTGGCAAGAAACACCATGCAACAGGTGGGGGGCTCACATCCCCCAATGGCACTACTAATATATGCCCCTCCTCCAAACACCCGTGGTACGCTTGCAGACCATTCATAGTGCACCAGTGTGCCATGGCACACTGGATGAAAATTGCAGGTCTATCAGGACCCACATAGCTTTATCAGATTTTTTTTTAAAAGGTGATCTATCTATCTATCTATCTATCTATCTATCTATCTATCTATCTATCTATCTATCTATCTATCTATCTATCTATCTATCTATCTATCAAAAGTAACTTATTTATTTATTTGCAAAATTATTATTATTTTGAAGAGACACTTGGCCAACAGTCTGAGGCAAAGAGGCAAAGAAGGACGGCCCATAGCCAGGGAGACAGACCAGGGACAGACTGCACTTGCTCTCGGTGTGGAAGGGATTGTCACTCCCGAATCGGCCTTTTCAGTCACACTAGACGCGGTTCCAGAACCACCATTCAGAGCGAGACTGAAGGTTGCCAACAAGAATTTGCAAAAATCTTGCCAACAAGAATTTGCAAAAATCTCGGTTCATTTCTCATAATGAGGCAACCCTAATAAATAGCCTCAAGACATGAGGGGCTTAGTTATGTGACTCAGCCTTCACCTACCCCCACTAGCTGGGGGGGGGGGGAAACACACCAGAAGAAAGAAGCTCAAACATTTATTTCCCTATATTTACACCAGCTTGCAAGCTCTGCAGGAGCTCAGCTTTTTGCAGGGCAGTTAGCAGCTTTCTGATTTTTGCATAGCTTGAGGCAATTAGTTATCTGATTTTTCCATCACCCATGTTTTCATTGGAGGCCCTGCCCGCCCACCAGAAATCAGGTCCTGACACACCAAGCCGGTCCCGACCCACAGGTTGAGAAACGCTGCTCTAGATGGAAACAAATGGGGTAGTCTCTGCTCCAGCAGGGCTCTGCCCGGAAGAGCTGTGACTCAAAGCGATAATGCACGAGGATGATGCCAGCCAGGTGTTAAAAAAAATTGCCAGGGTGCTTTTTTTTTTTTGTTCAGTGCTTTTTCGCCATGCAAATCCTAGCAAGTCAATATCCCAAGCCCATTTAATGGATGGGAGGTAGCTGAGTTACAGGTTTGTACATATACGGGCATTTCCAGAGAGGATGTTGTTTAGTCTGTGATTGTCCCAGTTTGTCTACTCTTTATCAGAGTTTCACACGCTGTGGTCATCTATCTATTGTCCACCAGTATTTCCCCAGTGTTGAAACTGTCACTTTGGTTAATGCAGAAAATATGCTTGTTTTGAGTAGAATAGCCCAGTCATCGCACATGTTTGTTAACGCAACTGTTTTGTCTTTTTTTTCTTTTTCTTTCGAGAGGTGCATGAGCAGATACCCACAGACCCCACAAAAACAGGAGGGGGAAGAGGATTAATCTATGGGGCAGTGGTACATTTTGAATTGCAAGAGCTCATCATTATACATCCTGGTGACACCCCTAGCCATACCCCATAATAACAACATTAAATTTCTTCATTAGAATGTTGACTTCTGTTACTTTGAAACTTATGATACGTCCTTCAAAGATCTACGTAGTTTGTTTACAGCCCAATCCTAAAGGCAGCAGTGCTACCCGGTGCAGCGGAGCCAAATTGGCTACCACTGCATCTTATGGCCCCACAGCAGCTGCCGGAAGTCTCCTCGGGGAAAAGGGACCTTCGTTCCCTTCCCCTGGGGAAAGCCCCAGGCCCCACAATGAGTCTGTGCTGGCTGTTTTGCTGCTGCAGACTTGAGAAACTCAGTGTTGGGCCTTCTGGCCTGAGACGAAGTTCAGGATCTGGTGGAGCAGAACTTGAAATTCTGCAATGAGGGTGAGTCCACTACTACACAAGGCAGATGTGTCAGACAGGAAATTTTTTTTTTCATTGAGCAATGAAGTATGCAGTTCTACCTCCAATCACTCTTTTTGATCTGGAAAGGGGGTGAAGAAGGGATTGTATGAGAAGAAGGAAGAAGGGCACAGCTGACAACCTCTTGCTTAATCAAATCTCTGGCCATTTCTGAGACATAAGAACATAAGAACAGCCCCACTGGATCAGGCCATAGGCCCATCTAGTCCAGCTTCCGGTATCTCACAGCAGCCCACCAAATGCCCCAGGGAGCACACCAGATAACAAGAGACCTCATCCTGGTGCCCTCACTTGCATCTGGCATTCTGACATAACCCATTTCTAAAATCAGGAGGTAGCGCATACACATCATGGCTTGTACCCCGTAATGGATTTTTCCTCCAGAAACTTGTCCAATCCCCTTTTAAAGGCTTCCAGGCTAGACGCCATCACCACATCCTGTGGCAAGGAGTTCCACAGACCAACCGCACGCTAAGTAAACAAATATTTTCTTTTGTCTGTTCTAACTCTCCCAACACTCAGTTTTAGTGGATGTCTCCTGGTTCTGGTGTTATGTGAGAGTGTAAAGAGCATCTCTCTATCCACTCTGTCCATCCCCTGCGTAATTTTGTATGTCTCAATCATGTCCCCCCTCAGGCGTCTCTTTTCTAGGCTGAAGAGGCCCAAACGCCGTAGCCTTTCCTCATAAGGAAGGCGCCCCAGCCCCGTAATCATCTTAGTCGCTCTCTTTTGCACCTTTTCCATTTCCACTATGTCTTTTTTGAGATGCGGTGACCAGAACTGGACACAATACTCCAGGTGTGGCCTTACCATCAATTTGTGCAACAGCATGAACCAACAGACATGGGAAGCTGATGTGAAAACTTGCCTCTCCATAGACCAGCGACTGTGACCCTTGGCTACATAGCTTTGGTGTTGCTGTCTGCCCATGGCATATTGTGGTCTGGGTTGCCTGAGTTAGCATTTCTGCCTAACATTGCATATATGCAACAGGGACCAAATGTGTACATCTGTGGGCCAGGCAAAAATGGGTTAATCAAGGTTGGAGATCTGCCTTTGGAGGAAGCATAGAGCAGATGGTCCTTTTTAATGCCATGACTTCTGGGGAGGAATTTGCCATGCATCAATTCAGGCCCTTGCACATTTCTTGTATTTTCTAAACACATTGCGATAAGTATCAGTAGGTCCGAGGGGACAGAAATCCATATCGTTCTTCTTTTCTATTTAATACCTGTTGCCAAAAAGCTTTATATCTTAGGACAGTGGTTCTCAAACGCTCTGGGAGAGTTTGAGAGCCACTAAGTCTTTGTGGGGGAGTAGGGAAGGCAGCAGGGGCGGAAGGCAGCGACATGATCCCCAGGATCGTGTTGCTGAGGGGGCAGCAGGGATTGGCATTTACTTACCAGTCCTTGCAGCAGTGTCCCAGAGGTGCGGGGAGCCCTGTGTGAGTGTCCGCAGGGCTCCCCAGCCTCCAGAAAGTGAAAGCGCAGTGATCGCGCTCCACCTCCGCAAAACTGGAAGTGGAGCGCGATCGGTCCACTTTCACTTTTCGAAGGCTGGGGAGCCTTGCAGATGCTCACACAGGGCTCCCCGAATCCCAGGGAGGCTGCTACAGGGATTGCTTTAGTCCCTGCAGCCCCCTGAGCGACGCGATCCTGGGGATCATGTCACTGCCTCCCCCCTGCCCCAGCCCTTTAAGGGGGCAGGGTCCAGGGCCCTCAGGCTGGGGTGTCGCAACACCCAAGTTTGAAAAACCCTGTCTTAGGGCATGGCTACTCTGCCTCCCACGTTTCGATCAATGATGTGTATTATTATTATTTTACTGCGCACTGCTGAGTTTCACAAGACAGTACCGTGTTTCTGTTTTATTGACATAACAGTTAGTTTTTGGATGTTTTATTGTGCAAGTGTTCGTGTTAATTCTTCTGTTTATCTATAAACTGCTATTATATAACACTATTGATTTTATTATGATGGTGTTGATCTATAAACTGCCTTGGCAACTTTTTCTAGAGAAACAGGATTGTCTGCCAATGAAGCAGCTTCCGGGAGTTGATTTAGGAGGCCCCACTCACCTCTCCTTCTCCTCCCTTGCTCTGTGGGGTTGAAAGGAAGAGGGGAACGGAAGGGAGAAAGAAATGAAGAGTGGAAGGCTAGAGGGAAAAGACATTCTATCCCACTCCTCTCCTCAACTCTTCTTTCCCCACTCCATTCCCTTCTACCCTTTCAAATCCAGGGGAGCGGGGCAGCAGGAGTTTGAGGCTAATAATTGGGGTGATAGCATCTGGAGCACTGCCTCAGAGATCCAAAGGTCTTGAGCTGTCTGTGGGTAAATTTTATTTTTAATAGATCGAAGAAACATCCTTTCTTGCTGTTACTTTAGAACAGGGGTGCCCAAACTTGCGGCCCTCGAGGACTCCCAATCCGGCCCTCGGGGAGCCCCCAGTCTCCAATGAGCCTCTGGCCCTCCAGAGATTTGTTGGAGCCCGCACTGGCCCAACACAACTGCCCTCAGCGTGAAGGCAACTGTTTGACCTCTTGCATGAGCTGTGGGATGAGGGCTCCCTCCATTGCTTGTTGTTTCACGTCTGTGATGCAGTTGCGGCAGCAAAGGAAAGGCCAGCCTTGCTTTGTACAAGGCCTTTTATAGGCCTTGAGCTATTGCAAGACCATTCATTCATATAAGTTTATCTTTAATATATTCATTTATGTAAACTTATGTAAATGTATTCAAATTTTAAATGTAAATTAATTCTTTTTCCCCCGGCCCCTGACACAGTGTCAGAGACAATGTGGCCCTCCTGCCAAAAACTTTGGACACCCCTGCTTTAGAAGTTACTCCTCAACACCCAGGGCATTTGAGTTTTTGTTCTATATGCCATCCTTACAGACTCCTACAGGTCTGCTGCTTACACGGCCAAGAAGACACTCAGTCACAGTGACTCAGGGATGAGAAATATGATCAACAGAGTCACAGCCACTGCTAATAGATATTGCTTCTGTCCCCACAAAGCAGCTGGAGGAATCATTTAATGTGGTTCGTTTCATCAGAGCAGAAGTGTACAGTGCGATGGAACCGGGGAAAAGTAGGAGGATGAGAAGGAAGTCATACAGGGTGACTCTCATGACAATCTGAGATCTGAGCCGAGTTCTGCTTTTCTTGCGTTTGCAGCAGGGTGCAAGCAGTGCCTCTGAGAGGGATTTACCGGGGTGTGTGTGCAAAGTTTCTTTTGGGCCCCTTCCCAAAGGGGCAGAGAAGGGCAAAATGGGGAGGATGGCAACGGGGCTAGGCGGAAGCAGTTGTGTTCCTGGCTCTTCTGCCACCCGGGGCCATGGCATCCAATGCCACCCTGCCTGACCTGGAAGTAACTGCAGTGATTTGAGGACAGCACCACAATTGCTTCTGATACATTTGGAGTGGTTGCACACCACAAAAGTACAACCTTTTTTTCTAAGCGAAAGAAGTGGGCGCACAACCACTCCAAGCGAGTGCCACAGGGGCCACTGGATAGTGGTGGTACCTCTCAGGCATGCCACCTGGGGGAACTAACCCCATTTCCCCCCTCAGGTATGCTAGTGGGTAGAAAGGGTTGAGAAAGAGGCAAAACAGGGTCAAGGAGGGCAGTAATGGCCGGAAATATGGTCTATCCTGGTTCAGTAGGGTTCTAATGCAGAGCCCAGGTCCACCCACCTGGTAGACCTGGCCTCCCGGTTCGCCTGGCCTCGGTCTTTCACTCTCCACAAGGCCAGCTGAGATCCCAGGAAATTTCCAGCTCCTCTTCATTGGTTCCCAGGCCTCCTTTTGATCCTGGGTCCAGGTACAACGTACCCTTTGCACCCCCCCCCTCTTGGAAGCCTGAATGCAAGTGCTGTCTCTGCTTTGCCCAGCCCCGCTGCAAGGTGACCCCACGAATCCTGAGACCTGCAAAGGGGAATTGACAGCACTAGTAGCGCGGTCCTACTTCACATGCCTGGAGGGAAAATGCAACCCAGTCCAGCTCTGTTAGTACCAGCAGATCCAGCCCTGCCGCAGGATGGTGGAGCCTACTGTGGGTTGCCTCTTTCAAGGTTGGCCCTGCAACTCTGTGTGTGTGTGTGTGTGTGTGTGTGTGTGTGTGAGAGAGAGAGAGAGAGAAAATGGGTACAGCTTACATGAGCCCAGGAGACTTAGGGCCCTGGGCTGAGTTGCAAGCCTGGTACAATGAAGCCAAAAAGAATGTGGCTAAGCCCAGAAGGTCTCAGGATGAGAAAGGCACGTGAAAGTACTGGGAGAACAGTTTCAGTTTTGCAGGAGAAGCCTGTGTGTGGGGCTGGGCCTGTACAGTCTCCTCTGGGGCCATTCTGGCTTGCTCGCCTGCACCCGACTTCACGTAATGATTAATCCAGACTTGCTGAAGAAAGTCAGTTTGTTTCCCTGAACGCATTCCTTAACATGCACAAGGTCCATTCCCTCCCCCCCCCGCTTGTGTTTGTGTTCTGCCTTGATAACAGAAACCAGCACTGGTTTGTCGACTTCTCCATTTGTGTCATAAAACAACTCACAGCAGCGACTTTTGAATCAACCCTGCAGATATTTTTGAATATCGCTGTTTGTCCTGAGCAGCTCTGAAACTTGCAGCTCTTCCTTCCCAGCAGCTTGCTCCTGTTTTGCTTTTTTGAACTCAGTACCACCAGGCATGGGAGGACACCAGGGTCCAAGCATGCATGACTGGCCCAGCCTTGAGGCAGGTTGAATGGCTGACTCATGTGGCAGTGCGGTGAAGGGTGCTATGTGCCTGTGCCATGTGAGTCTGTTTCATTCTTGTTCTCCATCACTTTGACTGTCCCTCCGGCCCCTCTTTCTCCACTTTGGTTGGTGGTTGGCAACCTTCAGTCTCGAAAGACTATGGTACAAGCCTACAGCACCCGGTATTCCCAGGCGGTCTCCCATCCAAGTACTAACCAGGCCTGACCCTGCTTAGCTTCCGAGATCAGATGAGATCGGGCATCTGCAGGGTTACAGTTGCTGCATCTGGAAAGGAAGAGGAAATGTGGAGGAGAGGAGAAGAGTGTAGCAACTTAAGCTCCTCCCAGGAGACACTCTAGCCCACCACTCTCCTGCTCCACATCCTCTTCTGCTCTGTTCCTCTCTTCTTTTTCAAATTCTGGGCATGTGGAAGGGGGGACAGGAGCAAGAGTGGCAGTGGAGGTAGAGGAAGATGAGGCTGAGGACCACAACTCTTTGCCCCTGCTAGGACACTGACAGGCAATGAGGGGGACATTTGGCATCCAATCTCATGCTGGCAGATCTTGCTATGCCCCTGCAAGTGTGTGTGTGTGTGTGTGTGTGTGTGTGTGTGTGGCGTGTGTGTATGTAAATGGGTACACCTTACAGGCCCGGGAGACTTAGGCACTGGGCTGAGTTGCAAGCCTGGTACAATGAAGTAAAAAATAATGAGGCTAAATTATAGCTAATGCCTGAGAATGTTTTTCAATTTTTTTAAAAATCTCCATGTGGCATCCAGATCTGGTGAAATTTGCTGGACTCTGCCAGGAACAGAATAGACAAAATGCTGGCTGGTGAGCTGATGGCCCCGGCGTGAAAAAGAGAGGGAAAGTAAAAGAGCTTACCAGAAACTTTAGAACTTGCAGTTTGAGAATCAAAGGGCGCATTAGGTTAAATGGCTTTTTAGGTTGAGGTTTTTCCCTAATGTAAATCATTTCGAATTTCCCTAATTAGGTTTTTGCCTAATGTAAATCATTGCCATGCAGGGTGATTTGGGCTTCTGTGTGCGGGGAGTGGAGCTTGGACCCAGTTCCCTTGCTTTGGTTCTGATCTGGATCTAGTCCAGTGCCAGCTGTGTGTGTGTGTGGGGGGGGGGGTCCCCAGGGTGTTACTTGCCCATGCCTTGGTGCATTGAGCATGAAGCTGTCAGCAGTACTAAATATTCAGATGCTGGTCTGGCCACGTGTGTGGCCTCTGCCAGGGCTCTACCTGAGCAATCCCTGGCACTGTTCTGATCAAACCCTTTCTCTCCCCCCCCCATATCTGCTATTTTCTTTTAGTTTGCCCTTATCTACTTCAATTGTCCTCTAAACCAGTGACTTACAATGCTTTCCTTCTCACGGTACACTGATCTCTATGGCCTTTTCTATGGTCTTTGCCTCTTGTGATGTCACTTCTGGGAGACTCTTCCAGGTTCTGCAGCTCGGTTTCAAGGGCAATAGCCTGTAGGAATGAATCATCTGTCCCTCTTCCTCCACTGGCATGCAGTTCCAGCAAACCCGCAAGAGTTTTTCTGTGATTTTCAACCACTGTGCTCCAAACTCCAGTGACCCGCCTGTGGAACGTTCATGGCCATGGCACACTGGTTGAAATGCTCCTTTCTGTTTGAATAGCTAAGAACATAAGAACATAAGAACAGCCCCACTGGATCAGGCCATAGGCCCATCTCGTCCAGCTTCCTCTATCTCACAGCGACCCACCAAATGCCCCAGGGAGCACACCAGATAACAAGAGACCTGCAAGGCTTCCTGGGAATTGTAGTTAAGAACATAAGAACAGCCCCAGTGGATCAGGCCATAGGCCCATCTAGTCCAGCTTCCTGGATCTCACAGCGGCCCACCAAATGCCCCAGGGAGCACACCAGATAACAAGAAGACCTGCAAGGCCTCCTGGGAATTGTAGTTTAAGAACATAAGAACAGCCCCACTGGATCAGGCCATAGGCCCATCTCGTCCAGCTTCCTGTATCTCACAGCGGCCCACCAAATGCCCCAGGGAGCACACCAGATAATAAGAGACCTCATCCTGGTGCCCTCCTTTGCATCTGGCATTCTGACATAGCCCATTTCTAAAATCAGGAGGTTGCGCATACACATCATGGCTTGTAACCCATAATGGATTTTTCCTCCAGAAACTTGTCCAATCCCCTTTTAAAGGCATCCAGGCCAGATGCCGTCACCACATCCTGTGGCAAAGAGTTCCACAGACCAACCACACGCTGAGTAAAGAAATATTTTCTTTTGTCTGTTCTAACTCTCCCAACACTCAATTTTAGTGGATGTCTCCTGGTTCTGGTGTTATGTGAGAGTGTAAAGAGCATCTCCCTATCCGCTCTGTCCATCCCCCAGCTGATCAGTCCCATTTTCACCTTCGCTTTCCTTTCTGCTTTCGTCTTGGCCCTGTCGACCCAGCCACATGAGAAATCATCATACGGCTTGGTCAATGCATTCATAAGCCAACTTCCGCCTAACAATTGCTATCTGTTCCTACTGCAGCAAGCACATTTCAATAATATTCAGAGCTCAGAGGAGGCTCCCTTTCTGGGTGTTTTTGGGAGTCAGACCAAGAAGTGAAGTTTGCATTTAAACAAAAAGTTCCCAAGAAGTGGCTAATGTTGAATCTGAATTAGCAGTTGCTGGGAAAGGAAATCCAAGTTTCTTAGGGCAGTGATTCTCACACATTTAGCACTGGGACCCACTTTTTAGAATGAGAATCGGTCAGGACCCACCAGAAATGACGCGATGACTGGAAGTGACATCATTAAGCAGGAAATTTTTAACAGTACAAGGGCCCAATCCTATCCAATTTTACAGCTCCGGTGTAGCCACATTGCAGCCCTGAGGTAAGGGAACAAGAGTACCCATACCTTGAGGAAGCCTCTGTGACCGCCTCTCCACCACAGGATGCAGAGCATGCCCCATTGGCATGGCTGCACCAGCACTGGAAAATTGGATAGGATTGGGCCCCTAGGCTTCAATCCTACCCACACTTACCCAGGAGTAAGTCCCATTGACTCTCATTGTTAAAAGAATATACATAGTAGCTTGTTCAAAGTACAGGTCTGTAACATTTTCCCCAAAGCAGTCACATCCCTTGGTAGCATCAAGTCCAATATATTAAAAATAAAATATTGAAATGAACAGGGACCCACCTGAAATGGGTTCTTTACCCATATAGTGGGTCCTGACCCACAGTTTGGGAAACACTGTCTGAGGGTGTTAATTATACTCTTCATAATAAACACCATATATGGAATTGTGTCTTCAAGAAAGAAGAAGAGGGAAATCAATTAATGGTGGCCAGGACATGGATTCAACTCCTTCTGGGAGGCCAGGTGCAGGGAGGAATGGGTAGAGCAATTAACCAACAATTAACACATTACCACTCTCCAAGCCCAGGGAGAACAGGGCAGACTATATGGCCAAATAAATAGCTTGAGGGCCAAGGAGATGTGATCAGATTTCCTGATGTCTTTTTCTTTGGCTAAGAACAGCCACAGAGCGATTTGGATCAGGCTGTGATGCTAAGGAGGGAGGATTTAACCATTTGCCCTAGTTTTAACAACCCCTCCTCCCAAATCTGCTATCAGCTATAAGGAGAGAAAAGGACAAGGACAGTGTGACTGCCGATTTTCTACTTCACTGCTAGTAGCAGTTTGGGATTGAGGGGGTGATTCAGTAGCAGTTTGGGATCTAGGGGCTGATTCGATGAAATAGGCCTTCCCCTGCACTGTGGTTCTAGTTCAAATCACCCCCTCCCCACCCACTGGTTTTACTTAACCCAAAGGAAAGAAGTTGGGAGATTTGATCATGGCTCTCACTGCACCATGGGCTCTCTAGGGCAGGGTTGTCCAAAGTTTTTGGCAGGAGGGCCACATCGTCTCTCTGACACTGTGTCAGGGGCTGGGGGAAAAAGAATTAATTTACATTTAAAATTTGAATAAATTTGCATAAGTTTACATAAACGAATATATTAAAGATAAACTTATACGGATGAATGAAGGTCTTGCAATAGCTCAAGGCCTATAAAAGGCCTTGCACAAAGCAAGGCTGGCCTTTCCTTTGCTGCCGCAACTGCATCACAGACATGAAACAACAAGCAGTGGAGGGAGCCCTCATCCCACAGCTCACGTGAGAGGTCAAACAGTCACACTCACGCTGAGAGCAGTTGTGTTGGGCCAGTGTGGGCTCCAACAAATCTCTGGAGGGCCAGAGGCTCATTGGAGATTGGGGGCTCCCTGAGGGCCGCATTGGGAGTCATCGAGGGCCGCAAATGGCCCCAGGGCCAGGGTTTGGGCACCCCTGCTCTAGGGAATCAGACCTTCCCAGCTGTAACAGGAGATGCCAAGATGCCAAAATGGCACAGTCATTTGGGAACTGGACTAAGACCTGGAACATCCAGGTACAAAACCCCACTCTGTCATGAAGCTTCCTGAATGACCTTAGCCAGTCACTCGCTCTCAGCTTCACCTATCTTACAGGGTTGCTGTGAGGACAAAAGGAGGGGAGGAAACATATACACCACCCTGAGCTTCCTGGAGGAAGGGTGGTATAAAAATGTGAAAAACAAACAAACCCAGGACACTGGGTGTGCAAAGCGGGTTCTCCATCACGGAGTCACAGTATGCCCTGCCTCATTTAAGCCCTCCATGAGAGGTAGACTAGACACAGAAAATTCTTAGGCAGCTGAAGGTTGAACTAGACAGGACAAGAATTGTATTGCTGTGTTTCTGTCTTGAAATTTCCAGAGTAGCTTTTCTCCCCCATTGCTTCCTGGAATCCAAGTTGGGGCCACATCCCAGATGCACGTGGGTGGCATCTGCCTCGACCTCCTGAACTCCCCACCTCCGGAGCTTTCTTAGAAACCGAGAGCGTCGCAAAGCCCACAACGGCCTGGAAGCGGTGGGAGCAGATGACATTGCCAGAGGTTGGACCGGAGCCAGGTTAATGCTGCAGAACGAACGCCGGCTCGCTGTCTCAACATGTGTATATTTTTATGATTTAACCTGGAATTTGATGAGTCAGCAGCTGCTGCAGCTCCCTGTGCATGACTTTGCCATGTGCCTCCCTTCCCTTCCCTCCCTCCTTCTACCCACCCCAGAATCTGATTGGGGAGGACTCAGAACTGTCAGGACTTGATACTGCGAAAAGCGTTGGCCTTTGGTCGAGCTGCTTTGCTTTCCCAGCCCATTCCTTGTTGACACAAATATTGTTACAGCTGCCTTGGAAGGCAGAGTGCACAGGCCGGAAGGCCAATGTGGCCATGGGCAGCATTAAGCATTAGCCATATCAAGCACTGGTCAAGGGACCATGCGGATTAGAGAGTCTACTTGATTGGGGCAGTCCCTGAGCCCTCATTCTTGGTGCCTGAGGTTGTATGCCAAATGCTGCCCTCCTTATCTGATGATGCTCCAACTACTGCTGCCTTCCCCACTCCCTAGATTGGAAAAGGAAAAAGGGGTGGAGCTCTAACTCCCCCCCCCACTTCCTTTTCGTGCACACTTCCTCCCCCCTTCCTGTTCCAATTGGGAAGATGAACAGTAACATTGATGGGCACCTCTTCCAATCTGCTTCCTGAGGCAACTGCCTCAGTTGACCTCATGGATGGGACTGGCCCTGGGTTCAATACACTATCATGGGTGAATGTCCCAATGCAAGCCTTTGCCCCAGGTTCCTGCAATTGACTGGCCAGCACTGAACATGGCAGTGGGATGGCTGTGTGGCTTTCAAGATTCCACAGGTGAAAATAAGATTATATTCACAACTACAGCCCTATTCTCATACCAGCAGTCACTAACCGAGCCCCCTCCACACTGTCATGGAGGACCTGTTCTCTATCTGCTATCTGCTGTATTCATTTACTCCACAAGAGCAAATGAAAAACTTTGACTCCTGCAAGTTTGAAAAGGGCCATGAGCGTTTTGGTTCTTGAGATAACTGATAAGCAGGAGAAAAAAACTCAGGAAGGGGCTTGTCGCTCTGCGGATGAACCTCTGCTTTTCAATGTCAGTAAGTGTAAAGTCATGCACATTGGGGCAAAAAATCAAAACTTCACATATAGGCTGATGGGTTCTGAACTGTCTGTGGCAGATCAGGAGAGAGATCTTGGGGTGGTGGTGGACAGGTGGATGAAAGTGTCGACCCAATGTGCGGCAGCAGTAAAGAAGGCCAATTCTATGATTGGGATCATCAGAAAAGGTATTGAGAACAAAACAGCTAATATTATAATGCCGTTGTACAAATCTATGGTAAGGTCACACCTGGGGTATTGTGTCCAGTTCTGGTCGCCGCATCTCAAAAAAGACATAGTGGAAATGGAAAAGGTGCAAAAGAGGGCAACTAAGATGATTGCTGGGCTGGGGCACCTTCCTTATGAGGAAAGGCTATGGTGTTTGAGCCTCTTCAGCCTAGAAAACAGGCGCCTGGGGGGGGACATGATTGAGACATACAAAATTATGCAGGGGATGGACAGAGTGGATAGAGAGATGCTCTTTACACTCTCACATAACACCAGAACCAGGGGACATCCACTAAAATTGAGTGTTGGGAGAGTTAGGACAGACAAAAGAAAATATTTCTTTACTCAGTGTGTGGTTGTTCTATGGAACTCCTTGCCACAGGATGTGGTGATGGCATCTGGCCTGGACAACTTTAAGTTGGACAAGTTTCTGGAGGAAAAGTCTATTATGGGTTACAAGCCATGATGCGTATGTGCAACCTCTTGATTTTAGAAATGGGTTATGTCAGAATGCTAGAAACAAGGGAGGGCACCAGGATGCAGGTCTCTTGTTATCTGGTGTGCTCCCTGGGGCATTTGGTGGGGCCACTGTGAGATACGGGAAGCTGGACTAGATGGTCCTATGGCCTGATCCAGTGGGGCTGTTCTTATGTTCTTATGCATGCAAAAGGTCTAGGTAGGGCTGGGAAAGAGGTGCTGTCAGCCAGAGCAGGCAATACTGCCCCTGCTAGACCCATGGTCTGACTCAGTTGGAAGCAGCTTCCCAAATTCAATGAGCATAACGTACCTCTCCATTGCCCTGTATTGCCCATTATGAACAGCTTCAAATGAATCTCCCCAGTACCCAGTATGTGCAGAGGCAGGGGATGCCCTAAAAGGCACCCAGTGTTCACGTGCTTCCACGGACACTGGAGGCAATAGATCTTCTCTGCACTTGGAGTTCTAGCTGCTAGAGAGCCGGGGGAGGGGGTCTGAGCTGAACCTTGGTGGATGATGATTCATTCTCCAGCACTTCAGTGCTGGCACCTGTTGTTAGGGGCCTTAGACCAGCATTCTTCAACCTGTAGGCCATGTCCCCAATGGGATCACGAAGCCTCATTTGAGGGGTTGCCACAAACTTTCAAAGCCTGTGCAAAAGAGAACTTGGATCCATTCCAATCATGGCCTTAATGGCACCTCAGAAGGCCTCCAGGAGGCATTCAGAAGGTATTTCTAGTTGTGTCTGGGAGGTCCTTGAGGTCCAGATGTGGGGTCGGCATCTGCGTTGAGTCAACTCCGCAGATGCTGAACCCGCAGATATGGTGGACCCAGTGCATATAACATGGGATTTGTTGGCCAGTTTTTGTGGGACACAAATAACCAGGACACATAAAACTGGATGCAAATGCCAGTGGCTGGGGTGAATTTGGCCAGGACACAATCGTTCAGGATGAAAATAACCTAGTACCCAACAACCTGGCTGGGGGTCTTCATTCCTGGTGTCTCCCACCGCTACAGAGACTGGGCCAAAAGTGGAGAAACTGCCTGATAGGAAGGGACATCTGCTCTCTGTCCTCACTTGTCTCTGATTTCAGCTCCACAGCAACTTTTATTCAGGAAATTCATGTTGACCTGAAATGGCCTCCCCACATCTTCAGTCCCCTTTGGGCCTGCAGCAACAGTGGGGCATTTTTGGCAGTGTTCAAGGGGTGGGCCAAAGAGGTTGAGAAAAGGGTGGGTCTTTACCTTATGAACGGCTCAGATCACCTGGTGGTGACTAACTGATGGACACCATTTCCCCCCTCAAAAGCCCCTAGGAATGATGATGATGAATTTAGGTGCATTATTGTGCAGTCTTGTTCCCAGGTGACTCTCAACCACCATTGAGATGCAGTATTGTTCCTAGGGGCATTCTGGGAGAACAATGGCAGCGACCTGTTGGGGAGGAGATCATTATCGCCAAACTAGTGGGGAAACCATATAAGCTGGTTTGCCCTCTTTTCACCTCCACCCCCTCCCCAATTGAAGCCAAAAGTTCTTTCCCAATAACTTTTGGTCCATTTCTAGATCAAAAGAATGTGCGGAGTCTGATGTACATTATGGTCTTGTGGGCACTGAGACATGGCAGCAAATGTGGAAGGATAAATCTGCATCTTTCATAAGCGAGGAAAGAAGCAGCCATAAATAAAGGCGGTTACTCAGACAGTGTCGTGTAAAAGGAAGTGGAAAGAGTGTGCAGGCAAGTTGTCAGCAAGGCATGAAATTAACCTTATGGACATGCAGATTTTCAGCAAGGCCTACGTGACTTCCCATTTTCATATCTACAGCATGTTGAGAAGTGGCCTGGATGGGCTGGCCTATGAACCCAAATGCTCTTTGCACAATCCCTTTGTCTGGCCTACCCATACAGCAGAATGAAGCGGCAGAATCCCAGGGCCATACCCTCTGGTGGTGGACTGATGTGAACACATTGCCCCCTCCTGCCTGCTTCCTCCACTTCTTCCTTCTCCGTGTCCTTCTCAAAGCCAAGGAGTGGGAGGCGGCCCAGCGGCAAGGCAGCCAACGGTGGGCTGAGTATGGCACACTGCCGGAGGTGCTGCAAGATTTTGGACCAGCCCAATAGACAGCAACTGTTACCCTGCACATGCCCGATCTCGTCTGATCTCGGAAGCTAAGCAGGGTCAGGCCTGGTTAATACTTGGATGGGAGACCGCCTGGAAATACCGGGTGCTGTAGGCTTATACCATAGTCTTTCGAGACTGAAGGTTGCCAACCAATAGAATCCAAGAGCCTGTCATTCTGTTAAGGATCCAACGGCAGTCAGGTGGGGGCAATCAGAGGTGGCCCCAGAAGTGACAGGGTCCAACATAAAATATTTTTTGTGGGTTCCCCACCCTTTCCTGCAGCTCCCCCCAACTCACCAGGCTGCCATGGTGTTGAGCAGCCATGGCGAGTCCAGGGCTGAGAGTGCCGTGTCTGGAGTGCGGCACCCGGAAATTGGTGGCGGAGATGTGTCACCGTCGACTGCTTCTGAAAGGCCCGTTTCAGGCCATTCGGATCGAGGGGCAGGTAGGAAGGTCACACAGAGCAGCACTCAGATGCTTCACATGGACAATTCAATGTCAGGGCAGCTGCTATGGTGGCACAGAGTCCTTCCAAAGCACAGGACCAACGGCCTGAATCACCCTTAGGTAGTGTTTCCTAAACTTTTTAGCACTAGGACCCACTTTTTACAACAACACTCTATCGGGACCCACCTAGGTACACCAGACTTTGAAAAAAAGGAGATATAGCACTAAACAATATTTATCTATATGTCATAATAACCAGAAAGACCCACAAACATTTATCTCCCTATACTTACAAACTGCAGGAGCTCGACTCTTTGTGGGGTAGTTAAGAACATAAGAACATAAGAACAGCCACACTGGATCAGGCCATAGGCCCATCTAGTCCAGCTTCCTGTATCTCACAGCGGCCCACCAAATGCCCCAGGGAGCACACCAGATAACAAGAGACCTCATCCTGGTGCTGGTGCCCTCCCCTGCATCTGGCATTCTGACATAACCAATTTCTAAAATCAGGAGGTTGCGCATACACATCATGGCTTGTACCCCATAATGGATTTTTCAGTAGTAGTAGCAGCTACTGTATCTGATTTTTGAATAGCTTCAGGGCTTGAGGCCATTGGATACTGATCTTTTCATCACCATGTGGCGACCCACCAAAAATTAGGTCGTGACCCACTGGTGGGTCCCAATCCCAATGAGCAACTTGCAATGAGCAATGTGCAATGAGCAACTTGCCATCATGCACTGAATCCCTCCCCCGTACATGGATATGTGCCATCTCTCTCTTGTCCTTCAAACCTCTCCTGAAAATCCACCTTTTCTGTGATTTTGGAGGGGTGGTGGCTTATGCTCTTAATCCTCATTCTCATGTGTAACTAAGCTTTCAGTAGGTGCAATGCCATCTGCCCACATCCTTCCTTCCTTTCTGTCTCCTTCCTTCTGTTATCCTCATTGTCTACTGAGTTTTTCAGATCCTTGAAGGCAGGGATCTGTCTGTTGTGTTTCTGTCTAGGTCCCTAAGCTAAGGTACAATGATGAGGCTGTCTTGACTGACTTTCCCCCCCCCCCCCAAACCAATGGTTTGGGGAAGGGCAGCTTGCATTTCCAGTGACTCTTCATCAAGGCACATCATCTGTGGAGGGTGCCAGGTTGGGAAGGCCACAACAGGAAGGGGGATCTTGGCAGGAGGAATTTGATTCCAAAACAACACAGCTGGAGAAGATGTGAGCAGAGTGCCCCAGCACATTCTTCTCCTCACTGCCTGCATACACAGCCCTCTGTTGTTTTGCAAATCACTGGGAAATGCAATCGCCTGGAGGCCCCCCAATGTAACTGGGAATGTTAAGCATTTGAAAAGCTGCCTTGTCCTTTGTCCTGAGATGTGAAAACAATCACTACCCCCACTCGAATTTGTTTTTGGGGGGGTGGGTGGGGTGGGAGATGGCTAGGCTGTTTTAGACCTTCCTATCCTCATCTACACAGAGGTATGTCAGACCAGGCTTCTGCTCTGTACATCTGGCTTCTCCTGGTGACCAGGGCCTGCGACCACATATTTTGCTTGCAACATTGGATGTTATGGTGCCCAGATGGGTTCACAGATGTGGTCCCAGGCCCTGGTCACCAGGAGAAGCCAGATGTGATGCAGATGGGTTCACAGCAAGCTGTCATAGGGATGTGTGGATGCATGTTTGCTACATAACAAAGCTGCTTGGATACTGGCTCAGGTCATTCACCCATCTGGTGCTGTATGATTATTTATTTTTCACATTTTTATACTGCCCTTCCTCCAAGGAGCTCGGGGTGGTGTACGTGGTTCCTCCCCTCCTTTTATCTCACAACAACCCTGTGAGGTAGGTGAGGTTGAGAGAGAGTGACTGGCCTGAAGTCACCCAGGAAGCTATGTGGCTGAGCAGGGATTTGAACCTGGATCTTCCAGGTCAAACTCCAATTCCCAAACCACTATACCATCCTGGCTCTGATTGGCAATATCTCTTCAAGGTCTCAGTTCAGAAGGCTTTTTATTTCCAGTTCGGCTCCTTTGAGAGTCTTTAAAGCAGACATGCCAAGGACTCCATTTAGGGCTATTTGCATATAAAGCATGTGCCCCCCTCCCTTGAGTTATGTCTCCATCCAGGGCTGTCTCAAGACCTCCTGGCATCCTAGGCAGCATGCCAAGTGCCCATCCCACATCTCCTGATGTGCCAGCTTCTGCGAGTGTTGGGAGAGTTAGAACAGACAAAAGAAAATATTTCTTTACGCAGCATGTGGTTGGTCTGTGGAACTCCTTGCCACAGGATGTGGTGATGGCGCCTGGCCTGGACGCCTTTAAAAAGGGATTGGACAAGTTTCTGGAGGAAAAATCCATTACGGGTTACAAGCCATGATGTGTATGTGCAACCTCCTGATTTTAGAAATGGGCTATGTCAGAATGCCAGAGACAAGGGAGGGCACCAGGATGCAGGTCTCTTGTTATCAGGTGTGCTCCCTGGGGCATTTGGTGGGCCGCTGTGAGATACAGGAAGCTGGACTAGATGGGCCTATGGCCTGATCCAGTGGGGCTGTTCTTATGTTCATGTTCTTATGCTCCTTAAATTGGAAAAGGAGGAGGGAGATGAAATGAAAGAGTAAATGTGGAGGAAAGGAGAATGGTTACCCATGAGGCTGACATTCTGGCCTTCCATTCTCTTCTCCTCCACACTTCCTTTTCTGCATTGTCCCCCTTGCAGGGAGTGGGTGAAGAAGCAGCAGTGGAAGTAAGTGGGCGATGGTGTTGGGAATCCCCTGCTGCCTGAGTCATCTGCCTCCATCAGCCTCATGGATGGACCGGCCCTGGCTCCATCCCATGCATGTACCACACATAACCCTCTAACACTGCTATGTCTCAACCTGACTTGCTATTACCAGAGATGGGATCTCCAGAATCACACACTTGCTAACACAAGTGATCTTTGCATGAGATCTCGTCACCTTGGCCCAGTTTATGAGGACACCAAAACATCCTGGTTTCGCTGAAAGAACTTCAGGCTCGTTCTTGGCCTGACATACTGGTGGCCATTGTGATGAAACCGGTATCCACTGGCCACTTCCTCTGCAATTTGCTTTCCCTACTTTCACAAAATCTCAAGGAGATGGTCTTAAGCTTGCACTACAAAGCAAGTCAGAGCGATGTTAAGCAATGCTAACAGTGAACCTGTTGTCTTTGACTGTTTCAGCGCTACTTTTGACCTTGAGATCTTATCTGGGACAGCGCAACACTCTTCTCTCATTCAGTGACATCAGCATGGCTAAAAAGGCCCAATCTACATGTTACGCTAGAGGTCCATGACTTTCAACATCATGGAACCCACCAACTGGAGCTGTAGTGCATAAGGAAGGGGTGAATATGTTCTGACCCTTTGTTTTTGTGCCAATTCTCTGACTTAAATTGTCCACCCCCTGAGCCACTATTAATCCCTGATGCACTGGGTCTCTTATTAGTCTCCAGAGCCTCCCAGGACCAAAACAGAAGTGACCCAGAAATCCGTTTTCCTGATATTTTCTCTCCACTTCTAAACATTAACATTGGGGCTTCCATTTTTATTGGAGACATAATACTGGAGAAAGGCTCTTAACCTTCTTCCATGCTATTTCCTTCTCCCAAGTTACCCCCCCCCCCGCCAGAAAGCTGGTATTAGACTTGCAGAAGACAAACACCTGTATTCAGAGGTGTAATGTACTGCCCCAGCACCTGGGGCAATGACATCACATGTCATTGTGTCACATGACATCACTTCCAGGTTCTCCCCAGAGGAGGGGATGCTTGCTGCAGCAGCTCTGCACCCCCATTCCTGCTGTGGAGGCTCCCCTTGAAGGGTCAGAGAATGACCCTTCAAGGTCACAGGAGAAGGAATAGCGGGTGCGAAGCCACCAGCACTTCCTCCTCTGGGGAGAATCTGAAGTTTACTGCCTTGCGGCGCACAGGAGAAGGAGAGGGGCACAAAGCCGCCAGCACCTCCAATGTAACTTGGGTGGAGCATGAAGGGCAGTCATGCTCTTGACAACCCATCAAAAATCAGGTCATGACCCACCAGTGGGTCCCAACCCACAGTTTGGGAACCACTGTTCTATACAACTGTTGTTTTGTTTAAGTATATGGATGCTGGAAAGTTTGAAATGGGATGGGAAAAATTACTCGAGGTGCATTGGAATGACTGTTTTTCTGCAGCACTGATGAAAAATCTCTAATAAGTGTATAATATCTTTTTCCATAGACTGACTTGGAGCAGAAGAATACCCGTTTCAGATAATAATATTTTCAAATATTGACACCTAACAGCCTTTTCACATCTGCTGAGACAGGACAGAATAATATGCTAATTGCATGCAACAAAAACAAGCAGATTAGCGGTGTAGCTGAGACGGAAGTAAGAAGAACCTCCTGAGGTCTTCTGTTCTTCAATCCTTGGTTGAAACCTGGCCTGATTCTTTTTCTCTGCCTCTGCTGGTACTGGATGAACTTGGTCAGCTAGGTGGAGTCTCCTTGTTGTTCCGATAAAAGCAAGGAAAGGTTTCACCTGCCTGGATGGCTTGAATCATACCCTGATATAAATTTACAACTTGCTCTTTCAGGTAGCTGCAAGTGCCACCTTGGAGCTGAAGAATAACCTATGCTAGGGCCAAAGCCCGAGGAAGAATTCACGTTGCTGTTAGCAGAGGTGAGAAAAACTGAGCTAAAATTGTAACCGCAGAGACAGTACAATGTTATACAAGATATTTGCACGTTCAGAAGTGTTTATGATTAAATTCTCCTGAGACTCCCTGTGAAAGATCAGGGTACAGGGTGGGGGGTACTGGTGTGTGATTCTGTATTTTAATGTACTGATTGTTAGCCGCCTTGGGTGCCCTTTGGGGAGAAAGGCGGAGTGTAAATCTAATAAATAAATAAATAAATAAATAAATAAAATAATAAATCAAAGGGTCAGTCTGCTTCATTCAGGTTTCTCACAAAAGTCAACTGTAAGAATGCTTCTGAGGGCAGCGTATAAGAGGCAGAGTGCTGATAAGCTTGGGTCTCAGTCTGGCTAAGAGCTTGAGGCTAGCAGGGTTCCAAGAGCTGATAACTCAGGGATTGGTCTTTTAAGGGCTGTCGGAGGTAGATTAGGTCATCACAGTAGGCCAGTGTTTCCCAAACTTTTTTGACTGGTGGCTCCCTTGAGCTACTGGGCCATTGGCCACGGCTCCCCATTAGGGCTACAATCCTATACATTGTATAGGGTGCTGGGATTTTTGCAAGGATTATGTGGCTCACCTGGCTGGTTTTTGTTCAAGAACATACCAAGAAACTTATTGGATCAGACGAGAGTTCCTTTTGCCCATGGTGACCCAACCAGATACTGCTGGAGAGCTCCACAAACAGGACATAATGGTTGGCAACCTTCAGTCTCGAAAGACTATGGTGTAAGCCTTCAGCACCCAGTATTCCCAAGCGGTCTCCCATCCAAGTACTAACCAGGCCCGACCCTGCTTAGCTTCTGAGATCAGACAAGATCAGGCATGTGCAGGGTAACAGTTGCTGCAGAATGCAATGAAACAAACCCCATTGGGGCCCCTCCCATCCCTGGTTGGCAACCTTCAGTCTTGAAAGACTATGGTATAAGCCTACAGCACCCAGTATTCCCAAGCGGTCTCCCATCCAAGTACTAACCAGGCCCGACCCTGCTTAGCTTCTGAGATCAGACAAGATTGGGCATGTGCAGGGTAACGGTTGCTGCAAACAGGACATCGTTCTTTTTCAATTTTTGGCTGATAGTCTCATCCTCCACTAATTCTCTCAGCTGTTAGCTCCGCCAGTGCTCAGGTGTTTACACCTTGCTGCGAGAGCTACCAACAGTTTTGGACTAACTCAGTGATAGACACCATTGGGCCTACTGTTGCTATAAGAAGTGATGTCATTAGGGTCTGCATCACCTGGTGTGGGAGGCCAGTGCATCTCCCCCACGATGGACCTCCTCCCATGTGGTGGGCAGGGAAACAGTCCAGGCAGTGAGCTCTAGCCCTGCTGGTTTTTTGGTTATATGTTATGATAGAATAGAGATATTTAAACGCGGTTTGTTTAGTTGCATTCTGCATGAAATCACACATTGAATGATACATAACATGATGGTATTATTCAAAAATACCAAGATTTAAAAAATATTGGCCAGTAGTGGTGTCACCCCCACCCCGTGCATGTCACCTGTTGTGGCCTGGACCCCTGCACCCCCCCCCCCCAGTATGCCACTGGTTATAAGCATGCTGGTGGGTGGCTACCATTTTTCATGGCATGGAGTGCTCATGTATCAAGCAAGCACCAAAATGATCAAAGCAAGGACCAGTCCAGCAGGTTCCTCCAGAAAGCTGCTGGCCCTTCTTCTTGGCCAGGTGCAAGCACTGAGTTCAGCTGTCACACCATCCATATATCAGGAGGCCTCAGGAATCCAGGCAGGCATCATAACTGGGTTGGTGCTGAACAATGGCATGACTTGGCTGCTTGACAGTTGCTCACATGGGGCCTGCAATTCCTGTCAAGTGCACCCGAACCCATGAGAAATTGTTCCTTCCATGCCTACTTCTTGGCAGCTCAGTGTGTAACAGAATGGAAGGAAGGGCAATGGATTCGGCAGGCATGTGTATTCTGATGTACGTGTGCAAGTGTCTGCGAGAGAGTCGTTTGACTGCACGTGTTAGGCATGGGCGGGACTTGTTGTATGAGTTCCCATTGGTGGGGCTGTCAGATTTCCAGCATTTGACTCAAAAAGGATGGGCTTGGCACAGTGGCATGATGTGGAGTCTGGGAATGTCACAGGGCTGCCAACTCTTGAACTTCAAGAAGTGGAAAGTCAAGAATTTGAATGGATTGGATCTGGGAGCCCAACCCAGCAGTCAAGGCAGGGCTGGTGCTGGAGGCTAGCCAAGTCAGGCACCAGCCAAAGGCTCATGCGCACTGGGGGGGACGGATCTGGGCAGACCAGCCCCTGAACAGTATTGGCGTCCGTGATAGCACCAGATGCTTGATTGGGGCATAGGTAGAGGAGCTCTGTGAAGGGCAGAGTATAGGACTTTGCCCCAGGCCTCCAGCAACCTGGTGCCATCACTAATTAAATGCAACACAGTACCTGATGCATTTTAATTTTCCTCTGTATACAGCAGATAAGGAACCCCACAGATTGGCAACCATGGAAACTTTTTTTTTTGCTTGGCAAATAACAAGAGCAAGACTGGCCTAGTTATGAGGCTTGGGGCTGCGATCCTGTAGACACTTTCCTAAGCCCCACTGAATTTACTTCTGAGTAGACATGCATAGGATTGCACTCTGACTGAGGCTACAATCCTATGTGCAGTATCCTGGGAGTAAGCCCCATTGATGACAAAGAACTGAGTAGATCTGTATAGAACTGAGTTGTAAAATGCTCACTTAGGGCCCACTCCAACTTTCCAGCTCCAATGCAACCATGCCAATGGGGTGTGTGCTGTATCCTTTGGTGGGGGGACAGTCACAGAGGCCTCCTCGATGTAAAGGAATGTTTGTTCCCTTACCTCAGGGCTGCATTGGGGCTGCATTGGCCCTGGAAAGTTGGATAGGATTGTGCCCTTAAGTGTGGCAACTTGGGGGGCTCAGCAAACCAATGTGGAGCACCCCTCCCTTGCTTCACAACCACCCCCTCTGGCCCACCAAGCCATTCAGCTCATCGATCCTCTTCCTGCTTGCTTTAGGGGGAAGAAAATAGGGGCAGCGCTAGCCCACCTCTTCCTCCAGTGCTATTTGCAGCTGGAACTCCACAATCCTTCTGGAAATATATTTTTGGATAACTACCCCTGACAACCTGTGCTAAATAATTTGTGGGTGGAGGGCACCTCCTGTGAATTTTCTACCTGAGGCAGGCATCTCAGTTGGCCTCATAGATGGGCCAACCCTGGATTCTTAGATAATTCTTTATGCTTTATTTTGGTATTTCAATAAAAACAGAAACGTCAAGTTGGCCAAACTTCAAAAAATCATGCCGAACAGAGGCTGGGTTCATCTCAGCTTCTTTGAATGGGCTGCTCTCTGTTTCCAACTTGTCTGATGACCTTTTGTGGAGCCTGGTTTGACTCAGAGCTGAGCTAATTGCAGTTTATTCTGAGATGACTGGAAGTAGCAGAAGGCATGAGCAGAAGCCACTCACCAAGACAGTGAATCATCTCCAAAAAAGCGCCACCTTTTCTCTCTTATTCATTCTCAGGCACCAAAATGTCTTGGACCAACCCTGCCTGAATTTCCCTCACTTTATTAGAAGACTGACATGAGACAAAAGCTTCTGGTCTGATCGTCAGTAGATTAGATGATCTGTTGCCCAAGCTCTTGGGCTGAGGCCCTTCAGGTCTTTTCTTTAAGGACTTCAGTTTTGGAATCTCTTCATTCCAGACCTTCTGGGGCAAGTTAAGTACATTGGTGACACCTGTCTCCAAGTCTCCACTCAGTCTCATGCTCAACAGGAGCAGAAACAGGATGGAACCCTGAAGCCTTCACAATCATCAGTCATCAGCATGCTTGGGATCGAGCCTCCAAGTGGAACACCCAAGAACAGGCTCCAGGACACTGCCTGAGCAGGTTGGATTAGAAGCATTTTCAGGCAATGCCGGTGTAGCATGAAGTCAGGACTGACCCAAGATCTCCTTGTGCCTGAGGTAGTATGTTTCATGCTGACCTCCTTACCCGGTGGTGTGCCAGCTGCCACTTCTCCTCCTCCTCCTCTTCCTCCTTCTCCCACTGTCTCGTTCAAAAAAGGAAGAGGAGAAAGAAGCAGAAGAAAAATTGTGGAGGAGAGGAGAGTGGCATGCTAGATTGTCTTAGAAACAATTCAGCCCTTCACCTCCTCTCCTCTCCTCTCCTTTCCTCTCTACTTCCTTTTTTGTTCCATTCCCTTCTTTTTTTCAAGCCCAGTTTGCAGAAAGAGGAGGTGTGGTAGAAGTAGGTGGCGGAGCAGTGGTGAACCTCCCATTATAGACAATGGGGCAAATGCCCTGGGTGCAGAGCTTCGTGTGCCTTTAGGACCCTGCGGAAGCCTCTCTGAGGCTCCTGACAGGTTTGGAAACTGTGCTTCTTTTTTTCCCCATAAGCACAGTTTAAAGCAGTGATTTTCAACCTTTTCCATCTCATGGCACACTGACAAGGCGCTAAAATGGTCAAGGCACACCATCAGTTTTTTGACCATTGTCAAGGCACACCATGTTGCTGGCAGGGGGCTCACACCCCCCAATTGCCCTTCTAATAAATGACCCTCCACAAACTCCCACGGCACACCTGCAGACCATCTGCGGCACACCAGTGTGCCATGGCACAGTGGTTGGAAATCACTGGTTTAAAGCATCAGGGAAGCCTGAGGAAGCTTCCCTGACGCAGTCCATGGCTGTGCAAGGCTCCATAAGCTTCAGGTAAGTGGGGGGGGGAGATTTGCTTGTGGGGGGGCGGTGACATCCCGCAGGGAGGACGCCATCATGGACCTTTGCCCTGGGGCACGGGGAGATCTGTCACTGCCCTTACCAGTGTGTGCTTGAGGAGGCCACCTCCCTCCGAATTATATATAGACAGACCTTGCATTAAGAAACACTTAGAGACAGGGGTTCTCATTGTGTTGTGTTAATTCATTTCTATTGGGAGCCATTATTGAAAGACAATCTATAAACACAGGAAGTAAATAAATATGTATGATCTGAAACACACACAACACAAGACACTTGCTGACACTAAGTGCACTTGGACCTTGTCTGAGAATCTCATGGACATCTCGTAGAGGAAAAGCCCTGTGTTAGCCAGGAATTAGGAGTCCCTTGAAATGGTTACACTGAATTACCTCTTAAAGAGGGGAAAGGCTCACTTGATACAGGGATGCCATTTTCCACAGCAATCCTGTGTTCTTTTTATAAGGTGTCATTCGGCTCTCACGCATTATTGGCTATGTCCACCCAGGTGCAAATTCATTACCAGCTGCCCTAACCCACTGGATTTCAAGTGGGTTGAACCCCGACCTCAGATGGGTCACACCAGGGAACCCCTCCTTTATATTTGATTGGGTTTCTTTTTAAAGAGGAGAAGTGGGTGCATGTAACAGAGGGGTGGGGCAAAGATGAAAAAAACACACAAAGAGGTACAAGAATTCCCTTATTTTTATGAGCGGTGTAGAAGGAGATGTTTTTGTAAGCAAGCCTAGTTTACCTCTCTGTTGTGTCTGGACCGCTGAGTCCAACAAAGGCAAGCTTGGCCAGTTGGAGATGGGCATTGCAGGTCAGGCTCTCAGTACTCTGGACAGCTCCAAGGGAGTTAATTGCTCAGAGGGTCAGTGGGAGACTGACAGCCCCATCCAGCGCAAATTCCAGTGCTGTGGGCCATACTGCATCCTGTATGGGAATTTGGTTGCTGGAGGTTTCCACGGGGTAAGGGGACATTTGTTTACCCTTACCCTAGGGTAAGCCCCAACATTTGCAATGGGGCAACTTGAACCTGCACAAACTGTATAGCTGGCACAAGTCCACATTGACCTGTGAAATCGGATCAGGTCTGGGAAGGGGCATAGGATTTGGTGCACTTGGCTGCTGCTGATTCTGCTCCCTCCCAGTTCTGATCCACCCACCCCCCTGCCCTGTTCTGCCTTCATGCTGCTCAATGCAGAATGTACCTTCCATGGTGCACTTTGCTCCTTGAGACTATGGTATAAGCCTATAGCACCCGGTATTCCCAGGCGGTCTCCCATCCAAGTACTAACCAGGCCTGACCCTGCTTAGCTTCCAAGATCAGGCGAGATCGGGAGATAGTGTTCAGTATAGGGAGATGGTTGGCAACCTTCAGTCTTGAAAGACTATGGTATAAGCCTACAGCACCTGGTATTCCCAGGCGGTCTCCCATCCAAGTACTAACCAGGCCTGACCCTGCTTAGCTTCCAAGATCAGACGAGATTAGGCATCTGCAGGGTAACAGTTGCTGCTATGCTGTCACAAATTACTTTACGGTACTTTTATGACAGCAAGCACTGGTGCAGTGCAGGCTGTTCAGGATTGTGCCACAAATAGAGGTCAGTTTTATTCCACACCCCCCCCCCACAGATTTCAGTGTTTTGGAAACATTAGACGTGCAGAAAGCAGGTTTTATATTCAAAAGTGACATGATAATTATAAATTATAAAGGCTTTAAAAGTGTTCTAGGTAGGCGATATAGGTGGTATAGTGTCAGCAGATGCAGCCACAGTCAAATTTCTTAAAATAAAAATATATTATCCACAGTATCACATGAGTTATCAACTCACCACAAGATGAGTGTAGTGTTTAGACTGGCAGACTAATCCTATCTAAATTCCCGTGCACCCCATGGGGAATTTTGGCTGCTGGAGGTTTCCTAAGGGGATATTTGCCCCAGGTTATACCCTAGCTGCTGCAATGGGTCATCTCAGACCTGTGCCACCAATATCACTGGGGGACATAGCAGGTGGATAAGGACCGGGAAAGGGGTTAGAACCGCCACCGCCAATCCTGCCCCCTTCCAGGCCTGATCCACTCACCCCCACCTCTTCTCCTCCCCATGGTTCCATCTGGAGGAAGGTCACTCTGATGGCTGGGTGGTCAGGGCATCATCTCCTTATGGGATAATATGTTAAGGCATCATTCAGTGCTATTCCTGATGATCACAGCATGTTCCTTTGGAGTGTTCCTCTTTCAGCAAAGAAGCAAAGGTGTTAAATGAATAAGTCCCCAAGTTAGTTCCCTAGAAATCTAACCGAGGAAATATTCCCCACAAATCCCAGTGGATATATATTATCGCGACGGCAGGTCATTTGATGTTTGTCCAACTTTGAAATCCATCTCTACTTATGCAAAGTTTGAAATAATATTTGCTTATCTTTCCCAAGGCCTCCCAAAGGGTTTTAGAAAACGATGCTGAAATGGATATATTCATTTACCCAGCAGACAGCTGGCAGGATAAGACGACAAAAAGGAGTTGTGTTTCCTGGCTGTCTCCATTGAATTGAAATAGCCGTGACTTTACAGAAACATAGGTTGTGGAGAACTCTTAGAAACCTCACTTCCTTCTTCTTTGGGCGAGAGGGTGTTTACCCTGCATGTGCCCCAGTCCTGTCCCCCACAACAAGTTTATGAGACGCAGCCACACCATGTGGCGTACACTGCATACTATGGTGGAGGAGATTGGGGGCTTCCACTGTTAATAATTCCTCCTTATACCATGCAAGGGAGGGACTGTAGCCAAGTGGCCAAGCTCTGCTCTGCATCCAGAGGGTCACCAATCCTAGTTCAAGTGTGACCTGGTATCAGTGGGGGTTCCATTCCAGACTCCCTCCAGCAGATACTGGGGATTCACGGATACCGGGGACACCCCTTTAAAAGATAGGGAAAACAAAACATAATGTTAAAAATAGCTGTGCTTACCTGCTGCCTTTTTAGGGATGTAGGCAGCCTTCTGAGTTGCCTGTAGCCTCTTCCTTGTCACTGTCATCCTTCACTTTCTCTACCTTTTAAAGGGAAATCCCTGGTATCCACAGATCCCCAGTATCCACAGATAACTGTTACCACAAATACCAGATCTGGCGATACCGGGTGCGCCTGTATCTCCAGGTAGGCCAGAGGAAAATTCCTGCCCCAAACCCTGGAGAGCAGCTGCTTCCAGTCTGTGCTGGCAGTTCAGAATTAGCTGGACCAGGGCCTGACTCAGAAAAAAGCAGCTTCCTACCTCTCTGGTTGGCAACCTTCAGTCTCGAAAGACTATGGTATAAGCCTACAGCACCTGGTATTCCCAGGCAGTCTCCCATCCAAGTACTAACCAGGCCTGACCCTGCTTAGCAGTTGCTACCTCTCTACCACGGATGGATGACAACTGCATCCATCAAAGCAGAGTGTTCATCACAAGACTGTATTTTGTTTCAGCTATACTTCAAGTTAGTAGCTGTTGGAAGAATTGCGCAACAGCCAGTGGTGTTGCTAGCAGGGTGTGGGGGGTGCAGGCTGTACTGGGCGATGTGCACAGGGTGGGGGGGTGACATCACCGCTAGCCAAAATTTTCAAAATCTTGCTGTTTTTGAACAATACCACCATGTTATATGTTTGATGTGTCATTTCATGCAGAATGCAGTTGAAATTGCATTGAAGTATCTCTAGTCTATCAAATGTGAAAGCCAAAAAGCTAGTGGGGGTGGGACAATGGTGCATCACCTTGCCGACCACCTGGGGCATTGCTCTGCCACTGCATGGAAGGAAGCCCATCGTGGGGTGTGATGTGCTAGACTTCTGCACCGGGTGTTGCAAGCGCGAGTGACGCCACTGGCAACAGACCTACACAAGCATCCTGCAGCTAAAGGGGGAAATATAGCTAGCTATCTAGCTAGAGCGGTTACCTATTTTATTATTTTTATTTTCCAGTAAGTCTCTTTACGTATGCATTGCTATTCTCAGGCTGACTTCTTTTCGCTCCCCCTCCCTCTGAAGATGCTCAGCTAGAAAGACAGGCTCTCTCTCTCTCTCTCTCACTCCCCTAACCAATTATGTAGTTCCTTCAATGAAGTTTTCCCTTCCCTTCTAACCACAATACTGGCAGTGATCTTCTTAAAAGAATGGTTGGCAACCTTCAGTCTCGAAAGACTATGGTATCAGCCTACAGCACCTGGTATTCCCAGGCGGTCTCCCATCCAAGTACTAACCAGGCCTGACCTTGCTTAGCTTCTGAGAGCAGATAAGATCAGGCATTTACAGGGTAACAGAGGAAAGAGGTTCTCTCGAAACCCCCAACTGTGCCAATGGTAGCAACCATGGATGATCTTGCGCATACATTCTTTTCCCAGGCATGTTGCTCCATGTCACTCTTGGCTCTAAACTGCATTTTAGGTTCTTCCTGACTTGTCTCTTCGTGGGAGTGATTAGGGAAAACCTGGAAACCAAAATGTGTAACTCCCCCTCCCTTCCCGCTTCCATCCTTTCCTCGAGCCGCGAAGCACGCATCCTTTCAAGAATCAATAAGCGTGCATGGAAATTCCCAGTGCATGAATATTGCATGGGTCTAAGTACAAAGGTACAACATAGGTTTGATTATGCTGTTGTTTTAAATAAGCAAACTTAGTTGTTAATGAAGCCCCTATGCATATTTAGGGAGCCTGAATTATGTATGAAGAGGCGAGAAATGCAGGCTGGGTAAAGAAGGTGAAGGCTGATTCGATGTGGTGAGGTTTTAAATCATAATTGAGGCTTGGGGGGGGGGGGAAGAATGTGATCTCCCCATTTCCTAAAGCAAATCTTCCTGAAGGCAGAAGAGCAATGGCGTTCCTGAAGGGGCTGAATGTTTCACCCACAAACAGATAGGCACAGATTCTGGGTAAGGGGTGGTGGGTTTTAGCAAGCTGAGATTCCTGAACGTCTGTCATGAACTTCCTGGCACCTGAGGCAATGTGTCAGAGATGATGATGATGATGAAGAATATTGATACACTGCTTATCAACAAAAAATGTTCGCAAAGCAATTTACAAAGAACCTCAAATAACAAAATGCTCTAGGTCAGGGGTCTGATCAGGGGTGTCAAACATAAGGCCCACGGGCCAGATGCAGCCTGCAGAAGCTCTTTATCCGGCCTGCGTGATACTTGAACTCTCCCACCCGCACCATTAGCTGCTCTTGGCTGTTGAGCTGTGCTGAGGTGTCACTGCCGAAAGGGTGGCCCACGTGATTTCCCGTATGATCAAGATTTTCTCTTCTATCATTTGCAGCTAATGAGTTCCTCAGCATGAAAAAAGTGCTTAATTTTTGGTCATCACTCGCTTAATGACGTCACTTCCTGCTTAATGACATCATTTCTTGTCCTCAGCAGGCGACATGAACGCTGTTCGGCCCGCTACATGAGACAAATTTGACACTCCTGCTCTAAAATGCTCTAAGCTAATCTAACCCAACCCACTCCTCTCTCCTCCTTCACACTTCTTCGGTGGCTTTGTCCCCCTATCTCTTTATGATTCCAAAGAACAGAATGGGAAGTAAGATAGGTGGGCAGTGCTCAAAACATGATGCAATGGCCTGGATAGGCTTGCCCTGACTTTCAGCATGCCGAAATCATGATCAGGTTAAGGCTGAATTCAACAGAATTCGGAAGAGGAAAATAGTTGAAGTAGAATATACAGCTCTCCTTTCTGAGTTCCACCATACCCTCAAGGCCGCTTTGAGAACTTTTCCTTAATCACTCCACAACACTTTACTCCTTATTTCCATTCAACTTCATTCATAGTGCCTTAGACTTAACTGAACACTATTTAAGTACATTGACATGCATTATGTATTTGTTTCTTTAACTCATCAGAGGGAACTTTACTTCCTTTATATCTGCAAAAGATTATCGATGTGTGGTTTTACCAGTTTAATTTCCGTGCTTGAATCAGAGAGGAAAAAAAGTAGGGGTCTTCAAATGAAATCCACAAGTTCCATCCTTCCTTCACCTGCCCCCAATTCAATCACTGCCAAACTGTTTATTAATTTGTTCCAGTCCTTAATTACACTTCAGTTCTCCCCTTCAAGGAGCTGAGGTCAGCATACATGCTTCCTTTTCAGTTTTTCCTCCTTGTAAAATTCTCCTGGGAGAGAATTACTGGCCGAAGTCATCTAACTAACTTCAGTCAGGTTTTGAACCATCTCCCCAGTCCCAGTCCAGCAAGCTACCCACTACACAACAGTGTCTCTCTTTACCATTCAAAAAATGCATACAAGACACCTTGAGGATTATACGATGGAAAGATGGGATGCCAATTTTTTAAAAGAGCACAAGATTTTGTTTTGCTTGAGTCAGAAGCAAAGAATAGGCCTGCCAGAATAGAAGGCCAGGCCTTTGTGAGCTTGTGGCGGTGTCAGTGATATTCACTTTGGGTTCCAAGAGTGTGATTTCTGATAAAAGGCATCCACAGATGTCCAAGAAACCGTCTGGCCGGGGACAAGAAAGCCTCTATTGCAGGGCCTTGGAGAGGTCTTATCTCCGCAGCATGGAGGATGGTGTTGCTAAGCCTGTAGGCCGAGCAGGACAAACGCTGTTCTGTTCTATCTGGGCTGGTGGGTTGGCTGGCAGAGGGGTGTAAGGTGTCTACGCTCAACTCGCCATGCGGGGGGAACGGGTGTTGTTTCCCAGAGAAGGAATGAAAGACCAGGCGCTAAATTGATTTCCATGAATATTTGAGTGCGGCTGAATTATTTATGATGCCTTAGTGATACAATGAAGGGGGGGGGGGGTTGGAGAGACCTAAGGGAGGCATCTGCAAATTTTCCAGATGATTTCATTCGCAAATGCTGCCAGTTATTATTTCTGCAGGTCCAATTCCCAGCCGGGGCCGGCCCTGCGTGCGAATTACCCGAATGCAGAGTCAATACCTGTATACAAATTTATCTCCCCCTCCTCTTCCCTTTATCTGTCTTAATCTGCCAGCCTTCTAAGTGAACTTCATGACTTGCCCATTTGATTCCCCAGGAGGACTGTAATTGGACGCCTTTGTCATTCAGATGAATTGCGGAGAAAAGAGAGAGAGAGAGAGAGAGAGAGAGAGAGAGAGAGAGAGAACAAGATCTCTTTGTCTGGGTGTCGTTTACAGTGTGCAGGGAGAAAGCTAGATGCCACACTGAGTGGGGCTACAGTGCTGGGGCTACAGACTGGGGCTTCCTCAGAGACAGGGGAGCAGGGTCTTTGCATGCTGCTGCAGAAATATGGTCAAATAAAGATCTCAAATGCCAGGAGTTGGGGATGTGTGCTGCTCATTGGTGTAGGGACATTGGGACCAGAGCAAGACTTCTTGACGCACACCCCTTTGTATGGGATCTTGCTGCACCAAATGCTGCCCCCTTATCTGTATGCCATCATTCCTCCTGTTGCCTAGAATTAAACAAAGGACTAGGGGAACAGAGCTGACAAGGAAGTGTGGAGGGGAGCACAGTGGTGAGCTAGGGTGTTTCTGGCACTGTGAGCTGGCACCCTTGTCTCTTCTGCACTTCCATATCTGCCCTGTCCCCCCCCCTTCCTTTTTCATTCCAGGGAGTGCGAGAAAGAGTCGAGTAGATGGACAAAGGTGAGTACTCCTTTCCCATCTGCTTCCTGAGGCAACGGTCTCAGCCAGCCTCATGGATGGGCCAACCCTATATACAGGCACCACCCCCCAACTCATTTGTCAGGTTCGGACCAAAGCAGTGATGAAATGTTGAAATGGTTGAAAAGCGAGACTTGTCTTTTTTTCGTTTGCAAATGTTGCTTCCAATGTTTTTTTAGCTAGCAAATTGCAAATGTCTTTTTTTATCTTGCAAACTCCTGCAGTCACACAAAGATTTCTGCAGATGCCTTTGGCAGTGGTTTTCAAACTCTCCAGGAGAGTTTGAGCTACTGTAAGTTCTTGCGGGCGTGGGGGGGGAAGGCTGTGGGGGTGGGTGGAAGGCAGCGGTGCGATCCCCAGGATCACGCCACTCAGGGGGCTGCAGGGGCTTGGGAGCACTTACCCAAGCCTCCTGCAGTCTCCCCAGGGTGCAGGGAGCCCGGTGCGAACCTTTGTTAGAGCTCCCTGCAGCAGTGAATGTAAAAGTGGGGCGATTGCACCCCGCCTCCACTAAAGCAGAAGTGCAGCGCGATCGCTCCACTTCCACTTTCACTGCTGCGGGGAGCCCTAACAAAGGTTTGCTCCGGGCTCCCTGCACCCTGGGGAGGCTGCAGGAGGCTTGGGTAAGTGCCCTTAAGGGGGCAGAGGCCAGGGCCCACAGGCTGGGGCATCGTGACGCCCCAGTTTGAAAAGCCCTGGCCTTTGGGAATGAGAATAGACCCAGAGCTAAAGTTGGCATGCTCTCTCTCTCTCTCTCTCTCTCTCTCTCTCTCTCTCTCTCTCTCTCTCTCTCTCATGCACACGCACATACCGAAACAATTTGAATCATCACGTCATATGCAAATCAACACGGGGGAGGGCAATTTTAGCCTTTAGAACAGCAGAGAGAGGTTGACAGAGCAGATCATGCGTTGAATGAATGACTTCCGAGTAGAACTGAAATGTTTTGAAAGAGCGGCATGTTGAAAAATGAGCCATCAGAAAGCGGGGGATATCTGTATATATAAACAGTTAACAAGGTGAGACCTAAAGACAGCCCCAAAGACCTGCTAATAGAGCACCTCTTGATTGCTGGGATATGAAACACAAACATTCATGTCATTATAATCTCAGGGCATCACTGGCATTTGCAGGAAGATGAAATCACGCACGCTGCACAATTGATGCAATAGCAACAATTAGTTTTGACAGCGAACCACACATACATCTTACTTGTTCCATGAGATACAGTGGCAATTATTGACTCTCCGTGTCCAATAGAGCAAATCGAACCAGGATGCCTGACATTCCTCTAGTGACCCTGCAAAGTCTTTCACGTGTTTTGTCTTGATGCTATCCTTGCAACAGCCCGGTATGGTAAGCACTGATTCTCCCCTTATTTTGGGGCTCAGTCAGGAGCAATTGGTCCAGTTGGCTTAAGGCCAGCTTTGCTCCTGATGGGGAACTGGCTTTAAGCCAACTGGACCACTTGCTCCTGATTGGACCCCCGGTGCTAGGGTAAAAATAAAAATATTGTTAATATTTTGACTAAATTTTTTTCCTGAGACTTTGTGGACCACTTCGAAGAGCCTTGTGGACGATGGGTTGGGAACCAGCGGCCTGGGGCTTTGCATATCTTGAATTAAGCCTAAAACTGGATTGGAAACAAGTATAGTTCCTGGCTCCTATCAGCCCTCTGGCTGCAGCATTCCAAACCAGTTGCAGTTTCCAGATACTTTCCAAGGGTAGCCCCACTGAGAGCATGTTGCAATTGGCCGACACAATCGCCTAGCCAAGACGTTGCCAAATTCGAGGGACTGCCTCGCCTGCTCGTTCAGCGCTACTCATCTGGTGAGACCAACCTGGTTACAAAGCCTTTAATCTGCAAAGCATTGAGCCGACCAGTGGAAACAACCCACAAAAAAACACACCTGTGTTGGCCTGGCCTAAGAACACCTTTGGGGAGGTATTCAGCTGGGCTGGGCCTTTTGTTCACACGAATTATGCAACAGGTTTAAACCTCCTTGGAGGCACCTCTTAGGATGGAGGCTATTTCTAGGTCGCGGTTGTAGCTGCTGTGTTTGTTCCTTGCATAATTCTCAGCATCATCGCTCATTCGTGGAACGGGGTATCGAATTTCCTCTTCTCAAATGCCACTTCTGTTAACGAGGCAGGAGAAATGCTGCCATGTTTTCCCAGCCTGCGCAGTTGCTCACCCTGTGAGATTTTATAACCAAGCAAGTCTGCCATGTGCTTTTTCTGGTGGAGTTATCAGGAAAAACATGCAGGCAGGATTTGATCTAGTTCAGGGGTGCTCAATAGGTGGATCACGATCTACCAGTAGATTGCGAGGCAAAATGAGTAGATCGCGGAGCCCTGTCTCTCCAAACTGTTAATATGTCAGTTTCGTCTAGTGACTAGACGAATGACATATTTAGCTGACACTAAACTGAAACTGACACTTTAACTGCTCTTCAGGCATGCAGCAACAAAACTGATGAAACTGACTAGACTCCAGCAGGGGCTCCATACATTAAAGGGGGTGTCTGTCAGATGCTTCCTTCCCCCCTGGTAGATCTCCGGGCCTTGCTGGGTTTCAAAGTAGCTCTCGAGCCAAAAAAGTGTGAGCACCCCTGATCTAGTTGCTTGCTAAGGGCCAAACCACATGTGCTGTTAAACCCATCTTGGCAAGACAGGCTGAATACAGTGGACTGAAAACACTTCTCTAATCTATGAACGTTTGCTGCAGAGGTGTCAGTTTGGCCCAGGAGTGTAGTACATGGGGAGAGATTTTTTTTAATGGGGGGGGGGGGTGTTTTAAAAAAACTTTTCCCCCCTATAGTGTTACCAGTTTGCCACAAAACAACTCCATTTCTCCAGATTTGTTTTTTTTCTCAGGAGCAATGGCAAAGCAATGGAGGGGTAAGAGGTGCAGTTCACCCTGGGTACTGGGGTACCAGCGTCACTCCCACTCCTGCCGTGCCAGCCTGCCAGGAAAGCCAACAGCACTTGGCGTGCCGGAACCAACGCAGACCTGCGTGCCCTCCCTCCCTCCCTCTCACTGCATGCATGTCCGGAAGATCCCTTCCTCTGCATGTGCAACCTCCTCCCTCAGGCAACATGGAGGCTCGGTAACCTGAAATGGACATCATCGTATCACAGCCACACTTCTGAGTTGCTGAGCTCTGCACTAGGTGACGGCACCCCCCCCCCCAGTAAAGCTGCTGCTCAAGAGAACAAGTGGCTAAGATCTATGGTGGGGATAGCAGCAATTATGGTCGGGATAGCAGCTATGTTCCACTTTCTGCCTAACGTTGCATATATGCAACAGGGATCAAATATGTACACCTATGGGCTGGGTAAAAATGGGTTCTGTAATTGCCCCCTTACTGCCAGATCCTGCCCAGATACCAGAATTTCCTCCCCCCACTTTTCCAGTGTTGGCAGTCTTCTGACATCACCACGCTATCAGGTTTGGGGCTGCATCCTAGATGGCAACACTAGCCTTTATGCCAGAAATTTTCAACCTTTTTCAGCTCACGGCACACTGAGAAGGCACTGTAATTATCAGGGTCACACCATCAGTTTTTCTTTTGACAATTGTCAAGGCACATTGAACTGCTGGCCAGGGGCTCACATCCCCCAATGACCTTACTAAGAAATGACCCTCCCCCAAACTCTTGCAGCAGACCGTTTGCAGCTCACCAGTGTGTCAACCCGCAGTGGTTGAAAATGGCTGCTCTATGCTGCTTCGTGTCAAAACCAGCCTTCTGCTCCAAAAAGACTATTTCCCCCATTATATCATGGGAATTATCTGTTGTGGGTAACTGTCTATTTATTGATGTTTTTCTAACTGAATTGTACAGTACACTTACTTTGCTAAGGCCCCGTCAGGGATGCAGTTACTTTCATTTACTTTCACTTTACAACCCCCCCCCCCCTCTCTCTCTCCATAGCTGTTGTTGAAAACATTCGGGCAAGACCCTTCAAAAAGGCCCTGCATTAGTTATAATAAACTTTCCAAACCCTTTTAGTTTTGGGCGCTTATGAACTTCTGACATTCCCCAAGTGTTTGTTTGCAGAAAACCTGCATGCCTTATTTAGGGGCTGGATCAAGCCACTCTCCTCCCCTGACTCAGTTTGACAGATGAAAGGGCCAATTCCATGTTATGCCTGTCTTGTAAACAAGGGTTGAACATGATGTATAGGTTTGCCCCTAAGAAGTCATTGTAATGCAGTTTTATTGACCTGGTTTGTACAAGTCTTGACTATTCCTTTGGTACACAGGGATATACCCAGCTAGATTGTGCTGGGCTATGGGGAAAATTATGAGCTGGAGCCACTTCCACGCAAATGTGCAGTTTTGATCTCTCAGATTTGAGTTCTTTTTCCCATCCCACAGCTTTGTTTTATCCGCCCTCCCAAGTTTTCTTCCCTGACCTTCCTCTCCTTCCCCTGCAGTTCACCAGACTCAGCTTGGTCTGCTGGGTAGATGGGCATGGGGTAGACAGGCACAGTTCCTCCCCCTACAGCCCTTGACATTCAGAAGAAGTCAAGCTGTTGCTCCCAGGAGTACCTTTCAAGTCCCATTAGTTGGCGAGTGCGGAAAGGAGGACCTGCCTGCATAACCAGGAGCATACAAAGGCTCACAGGAGCTTCCTTTCTCCACTCAACCAACCAATCAAGCTTTCTTTTTTTCCTGGGGAGGAACCTGATTGGCTGGTGTGGTGGCGGGGAAAAGGCAGAAGCGTCTCTCCAGGAGTCTTACTCTAGCCCATTCCTCCTCATTTATTCCTCTGCTCCATTCCCCTTTTCCTTTCAAATCCAGGGAGGAGCAGCTGAGATGGTGGTGGATACACTTCCAGGCAAGGAGGGTAGCATCTTGCATACTGCCTCAGGTGCCAACAGATCTTGGGCTGACCATGCTTCATTTCAGGGATGTGGAGTGAGGTCCAAGACCAGGGAGGCACTGCCCGCAGAGCTCAGTGACCTGCAAGTATGATGGTGACGTGATGACTCATCATATCACTGCCAAACTTCTGGTTCACTGAGCTTCCGCATTATTTTATGCAGTGCATGTTCAATCACAACAGAGGAGGGAAGGCTGTGGAATTTGCTAGAGGCGCTGCAGATGAGGGCTCAGCCTCCTCTGTGATTGCACAACCCCTCAGAAAGTGGGTGCAGCATGGGCGCAATCATAGAGGAGGGTGATAATCTTTTCCTTGTATGCCAGGTGAGGCACTGCCTCTCCTGATCACGCGGCCCTGCTCAATTTGATTCTTTTTAAATTACTTGCAGGCTTTTTCTCTCCATTGCCAGAATACAGATAGATCTCCCTTGATTGTTCTCTAGTTTTAACAGACAAATGGAAGAACTTGTGCCGCAAAGCTCTACCCACCCTCCTTTCTCAGAAGGTGACATGAAATTGTGCTGCTGATAGTGGATCCTTCCTGGCACCACTAGAACCACCCCCTCCAGTGGTGTGGTGTCTTCCAGAAGGGCCTTCAATAAGGAAGCCACACCTGTGCAAGCAATTCCAGAAAGGCTGTTTTCGTGGTATGTCCTTGAACAGCAAATTTCCTCTGAGCTAATCATTAGCCTGGTTAAACATAGCCGAGGCAGGCTATTTCACAGGTTACCCTGGTTTCTTCAGAATGGTGTCCATCGCTGTGCGAGGGAGATAGGAACTGAAGACCAGGAGGGATGGCCCATCCTTTAGGTCAGGTGATGCAGGTGGCATCAGTGGTAGACTGCAGAGGGGGCAAGAGGTAGTGGATTTGGGCTGCCCACCCCTAATCCACTGCTGCAACTGACTCTTTCTAGCTGGTCATAGATGCATCCCTCAATGCTCTGCTTTCTGCCTAGTAAAAGTGAACAGAAAGAGGATCACCCACCTCCTTACCTTACTCCAGGCACAGTTTTTTAAATGTGCAGTTCAATTTTCAGGGATCGCACGAATGAAGGATCTCCTTCATTCGTGGGGTCCCTTTAAATCACACAGGAAGTCCTGCAGCTCCGCTCCCAAAGAAACCATGCAATGAGCACAGTGAGCGGCTGTCTTTTTGTAACTAAATGGTTGGCAACTTTCGGTCTTGAAAGACTATGGTATAAGCCTACAGCAGCCAGTATTCCCAGGCGGTCTCCCATCCAAGTACTAACCAGGCCTGACCTTGCTTAGCTTCTGAGATCATATAATAATATAATAATATACAGTATTTATATACCGCCTTTCTTGGTCTTTATTCAAGACTTTATTCAAGGCGGTTTACATAGGCAGGCTTATTAAATCCACGCAGGGATTTTTACAAATTGAAAGAAGGTTCTTTCTTTCAAGAACCACTACATTCAAGGTGTTACACTCTGATCTGGTTTAACATTCTGGCCTCCATCCTCTCACGCTCCGAGCAGATGGAACAGCTCAGCTGCAGCTTGCCAGCTGCTTCAAGGTCACACGGTGCCGGTGGCCTCGAACTGGCGACCTTGTGGATGTTAATCTTCAGGCAAATGGAGGCTCTACCCTCTAGACCAGACCTCCTGCCCTGGAGGATCATGGTATAAGCCTACAGATCATGGTATAAGCCTACAGCACCCAGTATTCCCAGGCGGTCTCCCATCCAAGTACTAACCAGGCCTGACCCTGCTTAGCTTCTGAGATCATGGTATAAGCCTACAGCACTCGGTATTCCCAGGCGGTCTCCCATCCAAGTACTAACCAGGCCTGACCTTGCTTAGCTTCCGAGATCATGGTATAAGCCTACAGCACCTGGTATTCCCAGGCGGTCTCCCATCCAAGTACTAACCAGGCCTGACCTTGCTTAGCTTCTGAGATCATGGTATAAGCCTACAGAACCCGGTATTCTCAGGCGGTCTCCCATCCAAGTACTAACCAGGCCTGACTCTGCTTAGCTTCTGAGATCAGACAAGATTGGGCATGTGCAGGGTAACACTTGCTGTCACTGTGCTGAAGTGATAGACCCAAGGTGGTATCGGGGGACATTCCACATCATGCCACCACCGCTTGAAGAGGAGACAGCTTAGAATAGCCATTTTCCATGCTTTTCTTCTCATGGTGCACTGACCTCTATGGTCTTCTCTATGGTCTTCACCTCTACATTGATGTGAATACAGAGTTGTAGTAGGATTGCAAGCAGCCTTGGGTGCTCTCCGAATGGCAAGGTGACACAACAATTCCTCAAGGAACAACAAGAAGCATTGGCTTATGGATCTTGGTCTTGCTTTGGTCTGCTTAGTGTTGCCAGGTCCTCATCCAGAAATGACACCGATTGCCAGGGGGAAAATGACAGGTTAGACCAGGGGTCTCCAAAACGTTTTGGGCAGAGGGCCGCATGAAATATCTGGCGCAGTGCTGAGGGTCGGAAAAAAATTTAAATATAAAATTTAAATAAATAGATTAGAGATGGAACTTAGATGAATGAATAAATGAATGAGTGGGCTCATTCACTCAACCTCTCCGGCCCTCAGAACACCCTCCAGATACAATCAGAGCACAGCTCTGGTCATGTTCAGTTGAGTGGGCCAGAAGCTTTCAGGGGACAAGAGGCTGGCTGAGGGCCAGATAGAGGCTTGCTGCAGGCCACATCTGGCCCCCGGGCCAGGGTTTGGAGACCCCTGGGTTAGACCATTACTGTTACTGGGGGCTGTTGCTGGGTCCCACCCCTGTCCCATTGGGTCCCAGGACCAGATTTTGTGTTTCAAAGGAAGGCAGGCTTATGACATCACCAGGCCTCACCTTGTGACGTCACCTGGTCGCCACCTCTCATAAATCTCAGGTCTCAGGATGCATTGGAACTGGCGACCTTAAAAGTGGCCCCTAGACTTTTAAATGCTGTCAATCCCTGATGGATATGTGCTTGTTGCTTTTGGCTTGGAGGTAGCATGCCGTCGTGGTCAAAACCCTGGGCTAGGAGTTGTGAGCCCTGGGTTCAAAACTCCCCTACTAAGCAAGAAAGTTCACTAGATGACCCTACTCTTCCTCACAGGGTTGTTCTGAGAATGCAATGGGGGTGAACAGAATCATAGATACCACCCTGAACCCCTTGGAGATAGAGGACAGAGAAAAAGGTAAACACAGATTATAGTGACTGGGGCTTGAGCCTATTGGGCCTGGTGCCGACACATTGCTGGCACCACTGGCCCGACTGTTGCAAAAAGTGCTGTAAGGCACTCTTGTGCCAGCAGTACTGGCACACCTCTGGCGCTGGGCCCAGTGTCAGTTGGCATGGGGCCGTGGCACCGGACAGCAAACAGCGAGGGCTCCTGGTGGTAAGTTCTACTGCTGGATTGGGGGGGAGGGCAGGAAGGGGGCAGAACTGGGTGGTGGGGGCAGGGAGGAGTGGGCCCCCCGGGAGGGGGCGAAGATGGTGGCAAGCTGTATCCTAAATCCCTCCCGGGTCAGGAAACCCAATACGGGTCTCCCTGATTCAGTGCCTGCTCACTAGCAAGAGCATTTCCAAGAAGACCCATTGGGGGTCACTTGGCTGCTACATGCGGTAAGGGAATGTTTGTTCCCTTACCCCGAGGAGACCGGGTGCTGCTTCCCGCCCCACTGGCTGCAGTGGTCTCCGTTTTGGTGCGCTAGGGAAGCATAGGATTGGGCAGTTAATGGACTAATAGTGGAAAGGGATGTCTATTAATGCCAAAAGTTGGTTAAATCTGAATGTATTTTATGAAAATGCACACTCGCAAGTCCAAAACATCTGCCTACTTTTAGGTTGTTTTTTTTAAGTAGACACCTGTTGTTTTGAAGCCTGTTAAATTGAGGTCTGTTACATGAGGGTTCACTGTCATTCAATTGAATTCTGATGTCCATTACCAATTGCTTATGACTGTGCTGCTGTGTTACCCTAGGTCCAGCCTGAGCACGGCAAGCTGTAGGCTCCCTCTGCACAAGTGGTCACTGATCGTATTAACTCCCTTCTCGGGAACCGAGCACAGAGGTCATTAGCAGGCAGGGATGTTGCTATAATCAACAATGGCACATTGAGTACAGCCGCGAGGCCGGCCAGAGGGCAGTGCCGGGGATTATGGGTTGCCTTGGCAAGAGCCAGGCTCAAGGCCAGAAAACGGGCCATGCCCTCTGCTCTGCTGGAAGTACATTTCGAGGCAGGTGTATACTCTTCGCCCCTACCTGTGAGAGCAAAGTCCTTGTCTTTGGTCTAGTCTTTTATTACAGTTTGGCCCTTCCTGCTAGAGATGAATAAGGGCGTAGGAAAGAGACCTATTGGGTAAAAAGCTGCCAAACCAGCACTTCCAGGACATGATTTCCGGGTTCTCCCTGGAGGAAGAAAAAGTTCGCTGTGGTGGCTTCTTGCTCCTTCTCCTATGGAGGCTTCCCTCAAAGGAGAAGCAATGGGGGCCACAAAGCCACCTGCAGCTCCTCCTTAACTAAGGTGGAGCTTGAGGGACAATCATGCACCCCCCCCTTTGGTATAGCACCCGGGGTGGGTGCCCTTCAGGGTCCACCCTAGATATGCTTCTGTCCCTGGGTGCAATACATGTGTGAGGGGTGCCCCGAAAAGGGGGGTCTCAGGGCATCACCCAGCGGGGTGCCGAGGGTCGGCTGGATGGTCTCATGGGACCCCTGGGTGGGGTGTACACTTCCCTGGGGTTCCTTGCAGGGGAAGCCTCAGACCAAGCCAGGGGGGGGGGTTCACAACACCCTTGTCCTCCTCCCTGGAGGCAGGACCTGAGGCCCTTGGTCTTCAGGCAGGGGCTCCAGCCTCCTGCCTTCCCTCTCCAGAACTGCCTGTCATCACAGGCCTCCCTGCTTTTATCCCCCCCAGCCACACCCTCGGCTCCTCCCCTTCCTCCCTTTCTAGGCTTAAAGGGGCCCTGACCCTGGCCTGCATCCCTCCTCTTTGGTGGTTAAGGGTGACCCGGCCCTGCTCACTGCTCAGGTCAGGTGAGCCCTGGGGGGATGGTCTCTCCCACCCAGCTGCCCTACATCTTACCTGGTCAGCTGGAGAGGTGGTGGTGGCTCTATGGCCAGGCAGTTCTGCCCCTGGCCTGCAGCCAGGTAAGGCAGGGGTCGGACAAGGGCTCGACCCCTGACAACATGACTTTTGCATAGGTGTTATTCGTTGATTTGTGAGACAACAGCTCGGCGTACAAGGGGAAGGAGCAATGCTTAGCCCTCGGTTTCTTTGCCTTTTCTTTTAATTTACAAACTATCTGAATACTTGTGGGAGCACTGACTGCTCCCATGAGCACTGTTTTTGCCCAAGAATTTTCTGAGTTTAGTGTTGCGCCCCAGGGACCAACGGCATCAGGCTTGTACAAGTGTATCAAAGTGCACGTCTGGCTATTTTTAAAACCGATGGAAAACTGAGCTTTAACCCGATTGGCCAAGTTGGTACAGATTGAGAAAGCTTGTTATGTTTTTTTGTTAACCAGCGCAAAGTTCACCACGCCGGCTGCTCTGGGGCAAGGAGCAAAATGTTCTGAGCAACCAAAAAACTGGTGAGGGTGGCCGTTTGGGGACCTTATGCAACCGGGGATGTTTTTGTGAAGCGCCAATCTGTTGGCATGTCAATGAGTCTGTCTGGCATAAGTACCCTCTGTGCTGGCGAGGGTGCTCTGTGCTCTCTAAAAAATTTTAGAGAAGTAAGAAAATGTTTCAACTGGCCCCTTTTGCTTCTGCAGCCAAGACATCTGTGCAGAGTGAACATGTGGAGGGGTGACAGTTGTAGTAGCATAGCTGACACTCAGGGACAAAAAAATCTTTTAGCATCCCCTGGGGGGGGTAACACCAGGGGGCAGATGCACCTCCCCCCCGGAGGCATTCAGGAGGTGAGCTGAGGCCCAGGGAAGCCTCCCTGGGCTTCAGAAGACCTGCCGGAGGCCTTAGAAAGGCACTTCTAGTTTTAGTGCATGGTCTCCCTGGGCCTCAGAAGGCCTCCCAAAGGTATCTCCTGACACCTTTCCCCCAAGGCGTGGTACCCGGGGCAGCTGACTCGGCAGGGCCTCTGAGAGGAATTTTATCAGGGGGTACAAAGTTTTTTGGGGGCCCCTTTGCAAAGGGTGGTGATGGGCAAGCAGAAAAGGGGCAGGGAGGGGTGAAACGGGGGAGGGAGGGTAGAGACAGCTGGAAAAGTCTTTGGAGCCCAGGTCTACCAACCCATGTGGCATCAGTAGTGTCCCCAGTATCCCCAGTTGTGGTAGTGTTGCCAACATCTTGTGCAGGCAACAAGTCTTCTATACAATGTCTGAGTAGATAGGAAAATGTAAGAACCCAGGAATTTTCTGGGCCCCCTCCTTTGGCTCCTGGGCCCCCTTCTGACCCTGGGCCCGGGTACAAATTATCCCCTTTACCCCTCCTCTCCTAGGCCCTGTGACTCGGTCTCCCTTTAGCTTCGCCACTGGGACAGGCTCAGGAAATTTAACCACACACCCTCCCCCCATTAACAGCACAATCCTAGGTGTGTCTACTTAGAAGTTCAACTGGACTTACTCCCAATACAGTGTGCATAGGACTGCAGCCTTCTGCAAATACAGCCTTATGTTGGCAACCTTCAGTCTTGAAAGACTCTGGTATCGCGCTCTGAAAGGTGGTTCTGGAACAGCGTCTAGTGTGGCTGAAAAAGCCGATTTGGGAGTGACAATCCCTTCCACACTGGGAGCAAGTGCAGTCTGTCCCTGGTCTGTCTCCCTGGCTATGGGCCTTCCTTCTTTGCCTCTTTGCCTCAGACTGTGGGCCAAGTGTCTCTTCAAACTGGGAAAGGCCATGCTGCACAGCCTGCCTCCAAGCGGGCCACTCAGAGGCCATGGTTTCCCACCCGTTGAGGTCCACTCCTAAGGCCTTCAGATCCCTCTTGCAGATGTCCTTGTATCGCAGCTGTGGTCTACCTGTAGGGCTCTTTCCTTGCATGATTTCACCATAGAGGAGATCCTTTGGGATCCGGCCATCATCCATTCTCACAACATGACCGAGCCAACGCAGGCGTCTCTGTTTCAGCAGTGCATAGGGATTCCAGCACGTTCCAGGACTGTGTTGTTTGGAACTTTGTCCTGCCAGGTGATGCCGAGGATGCATCAGGGGCAGCGCATGTGGAAAGCGTTCAGCTTCTTCTCCTGTTGTGAGCGAAGAGTCCATGACTCGCTGCAGTACAGAAGTGTACTCAGGACGCAAGCTCTGTAGACCTGGATCTTGGTATGTTCCGTCAGGTTCTTGTTGGACCAGACTCTCTTTGTGAGTCTGGAAAACATGGTAGCTGCTTTACCGATGCACTTGTTTAGCTCGGTATCGAGAGAAAGAGTTTCGGAGATCGTTGAGCCAAGGTACACAAAGTCATGGACAACCTCCAGTTCATGCTCAGAGATTGTAATGCAGGGAGGTGAGTCCACATTCTGAACCATGACCTGTGTTTTCTTCAGGCTGATTGTCAGTCCAAAATCTTGGCAGGCCTTGCTAAAGCGATCCATGAGCTGCTGGAGATCTTTGGCAGAGTGGGTAGTGATAGCTGCATCGTCGGCAAAGAGGAAGTCACGAAGACATTTCAGCTGGACTTATAGGGTTACAGCCTTATAGGGTTCTCCTATTGTCCCAAGAGACAGTTTAAAGAACTGGGGTACAGAATTTGCTTCTCAGGAGCAGGCAAGAGGGTACCCGGCCAAGCTTTTATTTCCCAGGATCATTGCTCCTTTTCAAGAAGGTAATAGGTGGGTTGGTGTGGGTTGTAGACAAATGAAAAGTACAGCTTTGCTATGAAGTCTAATATCTATAGCCTCATTAGTTCATTAACATCCCTTTTCTTCTGGAGCCCTGTGGGTGTAAATCAGGGGTGCTCAAATTTTCAACTTTAGGGATCCTGGACCTTTAAAATTGTGTAGGAGAGATAATTTCAGCAGGTGCAGCTTGTCATCTGTGGGATGACAAGTTGCACCTGCTGAAATTCTCTCTTCTATACACTTGTTAAAGGTCTAGCATCCCTAAAATTGAAAGTTTGAGCACCCCTGATGTAAATCTTCATGAGACAAGGAAAGGGGGATAGACAGATCCTTCTGTAACTGCCTCTCTAAGCAAAATGGAAAATAGCAAAATGTATCTCTTGACTAGAAAAAAACGTTCTAGAATAGGAACCCATTCCCCCTTTGCCCAATTTCTCCTCCCCTTGCCTAGCTTTGGCCCTCTTGAGAGCAGTGGCGTAGCTAGAAGGGTGCAAAGCACTAAGTTTTGCAGGGAGCCTCACCGTGATGTGCAAGCGGCCCTTCCCCAGAGGCATTTGCTTCCACTGCCCAGAATGACTCCAAAGGGGAGGGGCTGCTTGCACGCCCAGGTGCAAACTTAGTGCTTTGCACCCCTTCTAGCTCTGCCACCGCTTGAGAAGAAAGTGGAGGAGCAGACAGAATCAGTGGTGTAAAATGTGTGCTTGCCATGTGCCTCGTTCCATCTCTAATGTTAAAGGGAGGTCCGTCTGTGCGCCACGAGACCGCCACCAGGGTGACAGATGGCATTTTATTGCCCTGTTGGAAGTCAGATTTTTTCTTTTCTTGGATTGCAACAAGGTAATGCATGTGAAATTGATATGCAGCGTGCCATGCAATAACCCAGAACACGTGTGTAGTACTTTTTGGCATACAAAGCACTTTGCATGTATTAGCTCGATGTCCTGAGAAGAATCCTGGAAGGAAAGCATTCTTATCCCTAAACTGCAGATAGGGAAGACTGAGGCTGAAAGGAAGGCGTTTTCCCAAGGCCCCCTGGTGAGACTTCATGGAGGAGCTGGTTTGAACCAGAGAGGTCCTGATTCTTAGACTCAGCATAGTCTTTTAGCCACTTTTCTGAACCATACAGGTACTCGGGGTTCTTAACAAAGGCAGGTACAAGCAAGTGTTTGGAGCCTGGAGTAGTTGCAGACCTGAGTCCTGATTTCTCCCATCCTGAAAGCTGCTTCAGACTACAACCCCTTGCTAACTTGGCAAAGAAACTGTTGGCAACCTTCAGTCTCGAAAGACTCTGGTATCGCGCTCTGAAAGGTGGTTCTGGAACAGCGTCTAGTGTGGCTGAAAAGGCCAATTCGGGAGTGACAATCCCTTCCAAACCGGGAGCAAGTGCAGTCTGTCCCTGGTCTGTCTCCCTGGCTATGGGCCTTCCTTCTTTGCCTCTTTGCCTCAGTCTGTTGGCCGAGTGTCTCTTCAAACTGGGAAAGGCCATGCTGCACAGCCTGCCTCCAAGTGGGCCGCTCAGAGGCCAGGGTTTCCCACCTGTTGAGCTCCACTCCTAAGGCCTTCAGATCCCTCTTGCAGATGTCCTTGTATCGCAGCTGTGGTCTACCTGTAGGGCGCTTTCCTTGCACGAGTTCTCCCTAGAGGAGATCCTTTGGGATCCGGCCATCATCCATTCTCACGACATGACCGAGCCAACGCAGGCGTCTCTGTTTCAGCAGTGCATACATGCTAGGGATTCCAGCACATTCCAGGACTGTGTTGTTTGGAACTTTGTCCTGCCAGGTGATACCGAGAATGCGTCGGAGGCAGCGCATGTGGAAAGTGTTCAGTTTCCTCTCCTGTTGTGAGCGAAGAGTCCATGACTCGCTGCAGTACAGAAATGTACTCAGGACACAAGCTCTGTAGACCTGGATCTTGATATGTTCCGTCAGCTTCTTGTTGGCAAAGAGGCACCTTGCAAAGTGATGTCTTCTGATATTTAGCAGGGGGAGAGCAACTGTTTCTCCCCCCCCCCCAGCATGGCTTCTTTTCCAGTGGTTGTTGCTAGTGACTCTTCTGAATTTTTTTTTTTTAAAGATTGTGAGCCCTTTGGAGATAAGGGGCCATTTACTGATTTATTGTACTCTGTAAACTGCTTTGTGAACTACTCCTACTGAGTAGTATATACATCTTATTCATCATCAACATCATCATCATCATCATGCCTGTTGTCAGTTGGCACACTTGGACTTGGGCTTTGAAGTCTGAGAAACTATCTTGGCCTTGAGCAAATGACCCTAGCTCAGCTCTAGAAAGCAACATCGCTTGGAACCAGTGGTGTAGCTAGAGGGGGTGCAAAGCACTAAGTTTTGCAGGGAGCCTCACTGCAGCATGCGAGCAGCCACTCTCCCTCTCCTTTGGAGCCATTCAGGGCAGGGGGAACAAAAGGAGGTGTACACCTGTGAAGAGATCTCTGCAATTCCCAGGATCTTGGCTAGATCCTGAATTGCAGATTACAACCAGCCCAGGCTGTGATGAAATCGTAATAATCCAAAATTAGTTCACCTTTTCATTGCACTCCAGATCTTGGTCACAATGCAAACAGTGTGATGAGTTGAAATGAGCCAAGGTCTGGGTAAATGTCACCATTCTAGATTCTTCAGGCAAGCTGGCGTTGTTTCCTGCAAAGCCTCGAGGGCAACCAAGAGAAGCGGCCCCAGTGCGGTGCCAGAGCTTCAGCTGAGCCACTATAAAAACTATAGATTTGTTTTTTGGTTTGCTGACATTGTGGTTTCCGATTCAGGAGCGACATCTGACTTAGATAGCTGGGGTGGGGTCAGGTGACACAAGCTAGGATGGATGCCTGCTAATGCAGCAGGAAGGGTGAAACAGCTGGCTGTGATTGCCACTGGTGGTGGGGAAACCGTACAATTTTTATATCGCCACCAGGCACTGTGTATGTGATCACTTCATTCTGCCCTCAGCTCAATTTTTGCCACACTCAGAGCTCCCCCACCACCCTGACCCCAGCAAAAATTAGTTGTTACTAAGGCTGCAGTCCTATGGATGCTTACTTGGGAGGAAGGCTCACTGACCTCAGAGGTCCTTACTTCTGAGATCAGGTAGGATGACACTGTGCAGCCCATTGAAACCATTGGAGAAAGCCGGTTGTTCTTAGCCCAAGTTCCACTGCTGGTATCTTGATCCTATGAATGCCACTCAGAAGGGATACATTTTGTCCCAGTTCTGTGGACATATTGCAGGCCTGTTTTCAACTAATTAGCTGGACTGCAGCCAGAGTGATGAAAGAGGAATCAAAGGTAGACTTTCCCCTACAAACAAAAAGGTGATTAAGGAGAGAAGTAGTGTAAGGAGAGAATCCAAATGATGCAAGGACATCATGTTCATTAATGCAATCACTTGTTCTCTTTCTAAATACACACACGCACACACTCTTACAGAGGACTGAGTGAATCCTCCCACTATATGACACTGATGGGAAATGACTTCTCCCTTGGCAAGTAATGAAGAGCCATTTCATTGAAATCCATCATTATTCATCCTTGTCTAAATTGTTGATGCTGCTTGATCTATGTCCCTGTTTGTGCTTTTCCACTCCTGAATCTTCAGGAGTTTCCTAGATCTGGCTGCCTCTGTGTAGGTTGGTGTACACACGTGTGCCTGCGTGTGTTTGCGCCTGGGTCTGTGCTGTGCCCTATACCAGTATAAACAAATGTTTTTGCTGTGATACTGTATTTTTGTTTATTGCAAGTTGCCTTGGGTGGATTTACCATGTTGAACAGGATACTACAAAATAAAGTTAGTAATTGAATAAATAAATGTGCAGCCCAATCAGAACATAAGAACAGCCCCTCTGGATCAGGCCATAGGCCCACTTAGTCCAGCTTCCTGCATCTCACAGCGGCCCACCAAATGCCCCAGGGAGCACACCAGACAATAAGAGACCTGCAAGGCCTCCTGGGAATTGTAGTTAAGAACATAAGAACAGCCCCTCTGGATCAGGCCATAGGCCCACCTAGTCCAGCTTCCTGCATCTCACAGCGGCCCACCAAATGCCCCAGGGAGCACACCAGACAATAAGAGACCTGCAAGGCCTCCTGGGAATTGTAGTTGAGAACATAAGAACAGCCCCACTGGATCAGGCCATAGGCCCATCTAGTCCAGCTTCCTGCATCTCACAGCGGCCCACCAAATGCCCCAGGGAGCACACCAGATAACAAGAGACCTGCATCCTGGTGCCCTCCCTTCCATCTGACATTCTGACATAGCCCATTTCTAAAATCAGGAGCTTGCACATACACATCATGGCTTGTAAACCGTAATGGATTTTTCCTCCAGAAATTGGTCCGATCCCCTTTTAAAAGCATCTAGGCCCAATGCATCACCACATCCTGTGGGAAGGAGTTCATGAGCTTCCCGGCACCCAGAGGAGCAGTGGTACCAAAATGGCTGCTGCTTCATCCTATGGCCACCGGGCAGTCACTCGCAGCTCCTTGGGGGAAGACCCTTCCCCTGGGTAAGGGAGGAGGCCCCGCAATGGGGCTACTCAACTCTGTGCCAGCTGTTTAGCTGGCACAGAGTAAGGCTGGGAGGTCTAACACAAGGCTCTGGATCCAGCCTCTTAGCTTGCTGTTGACTGAGCTACTCTGATGTCACAGAGGTCTTGGGAAGACTAGCGCTGACTGCTAAGGGGAGCTTGGGAGACGTTTGAATCGCAAGATTCATCTGCAGCTTTTATTCAATTCAAGTGACTCATAAGGGCCTGGAAACCATCAGCTTTTGAAAGATGTTCGTCAAAAGACAAGAGAATTTGAAAAACGACAACAAAATGAATCCTTCTGAAGAAAACAATTGACAGACAACGTTTTGCTGCCTACGTACATGACAAGAGAATTGAAGGGTGCTTCAATGAATAAGCAATGTATCAACTATTTTGCTAGATACAAGTTATTATACGTGTATGTTGCCAGAGCTAAGTTTCACTTGAGTCAATTTCAGGTGCTCCTTGAAAAGTTTACTGAGATCCAACACAGTTTGTAAACCTGGGAAATATCTTTATTTCTGCTCCTTTCACCAGCAGGTTATACAGAGTGTTTCTTTCCTCTTACATGTCTGTTACAACAGTCCATGACTGTTGCCTGCATGCCTTATGATTATCTCCCTGCCACCTCTGCCCATGTTGACCAGGTCTATATTGAGCATACAGTTTCCATCCGTACCTCCATAGCCTCTGCATCCACGAACTGTACCATCCAAAAAGTTGGGTACAGATTGAGTGGAGAGCAAAGGTAAAACCAGGCATGATTCTAAACACATATGTGAAGAGGCATAACTAGGGTGTCTGAGGGGCAGCTGCTCCGGGCGCTATGCCAAGGGGGTGCATGACTACCCCGCCAGGCTCCTGTGCAGTTACAGAAGAGGCACTGGGAACTTTGTGCCCCTGTCCCTTTTCCTGAGGAGGCTGCTGTTGAAGGGGCTACAGCAAGGACCCCTCCTCTGGTTGGTTGGTTGGCAACCTTCAGTCTCCAAAGATTCTGGTAGAAGCCTACAGCACCCGGTATTCCCAGGCGGTCTCCCATCCAAGTACTGACCAGGCCTAACCCTGCTTAGCTTCCGAGATCAGACAAGATCAGGCATCTGCAGGTGGGGAGAATCCGGAAGTGACGTGACATGGCACAATGTCATGTGACATCTTGACATCACTGCCCCAGGCACTGGTCCTGGCACCTGAGTTATGCCTCTGCATGTTTGAACTTACAATTTTTGTTTTGTAATATATATAGCATGCAGAAGAGGAACAACCTGGGTCAAAACTATGATCAGGTAGAGGAGATTTAATACTTTGTCCTTGCTGTAATTCTGATCCAGATCACACACACACACAAACACACACCCCTGTCCACACACACTATTTTTAGTGGTAAAAAAGCCTTCCACTGGCTTTCAGTGGAATCTTCTCCTCCATTAGAAGCAGAACTCCAGAAGGAGTCAAAATTGGGGCAGGACAAAATACTAAAGCCCCCTACCTCCCATTGCCACAGTTTTGGCCACCTTCATCATGCAGTTTACTCAGTTTACTCAGAAGCTAAATGGAAAGCCAATTTGCATGTTGAGGATCTAAGCTGACCCCAAGCAACTCTGTGCATCGATACTGGGGTGGAGCATATGGGCAGAATTCAGCTCCCTGAATACAGATGCAGTTTCAGGCTTCCTCTCCAGAGCTGTTTCTTTGAGGGGAAAAAAAAATGTGGATTTCCACTCACAAAAGTTTGCAAACCACACACTTTCATGGCCAATCAGGTCCTTATATCAACAACGGTTAAACAACACTGTAGACTCTTGAGAACGGTTGAGGAAGCTCATCTCTCAATCACAATGGCTTCCGGACAAGTTGCCCAGCACGCTTGACAATCTGATCACTGATGTCACTGCTGTTGCCAACTGCTAGCTCTGGTACAACTTGATTAGATGAGTCTGGGTTTTCAAGCTACTTTGAGATCTGGTCGCTAAGAAGATTTAGAAACAGGAAGAACGGCATCCTGGGCTTCTGTCTGTCAGTTTGCTTCTTTCAGAGTGGACAGGATTTTCTCTGAGCCTGCCGTTCCTTCTTCATATACTAGGACTGCCAGTTTTTAGGTTTAATTTACTCTGCGATGTAGATTTTAAAACTCTGTCTTGTTTAAGCTTAAACCTTGTGATGCTGTTAAATCTCATCACACTTCCCATCCATATCAGCTGCAGACCCATCATGATTGGGCCCATGGAGGGGTGGAGAGAGGCTTTCATCTTGTCTTTCCACTGCAGCCCTGTGGTCTATAAGCTAATGTGTCCTCCTCTATCTGCCCACTCACCTACACTGAGACTACGCTTGGCCTAAAGTTAGCCAATAAGCTTCATGGCTAGGCAAGGATTGGGAGCCCTGTGGTCTATAAGCTAATCCTTGCCCAGCCATGAAGCAAGCTTTAGCCCGGCCAGCTTTAGGCCGGGCATCATCTCAGTGCAGGTGAGTGGGCAGATAGAGGAAGATACCCCCCTCCCTGATCTGCTGCTTGAGGAGACCATTTCAGTTGCCCTCATGGATGGGCCAGCCCTGTAAATATGATCTTAATATACCTCACTTTGTAGCCAAGATTGGTTCCCAAAGCAGCTTACAATCAAAATCCATCCAAAGGTGCAATATAAGTGTGTGTGTGTTAGGGAGGAGAGGAGGATTGTTTGTATCTCTCTGTTGCGATGTTCACATTTTCGTGTTGTTCTTGTCCACAAGATTCCTTCTGTGCAATTGCTGAATCATTAAAAAAAAGTCTCTAGTCAATATTCTTATGACTGCAGGGAGATGCAGCTGTGTGAGACGCAGAAAACCTCAGGTCTGGCTCTCCCATCACTGCCTCCCTGTTGTGTTCTTGGATTCTCCAAGGCTGTAGTTGTGCTACTGTGAAAAGAACACATATCCAGAGATCAGGCTTCGTAGCTTAAGAACACAAGAACAGCCCCGCTGGATCAGGCCATAGGCCCATCTAGTCCAGCTTCCTGTATATCACAGTGGCTCACCAAATGCCCCAGGGAGCAGACCTGATAACAAGAGACCTGCATCCTGTGCCCTCCCTTGCATCTGGCCCATTTCTAAAATCACTTCCAGGCTTGCACTTCCAGGCTCTTGGATTAAACCAGTGTGAGGGCCATACAGAAGAACAAGTGCAAAAAGTTTGGGAAGCCTGAAGAAAAAAAGGGGGATCCCAGAATGTCCGCAAATATTTTTAAACGGACAATATTTAACAGACAAGAAACTCCAATAAAATATTATCTCATTTGCTTGATGCATTTTGAGCCAGTTTCCTTATTTGTTGCGAATGCAAAAAGATACATTCACCCCACAATGCATTGTTTCTTGAAATGTTAAATCTCTAATTTAATGATGAGCGATGGTTCTTAGAGAAGACGTGACGTCGGTAGTTTCTTCTTTCGTATATACATTTTTTCTTTTTGGAAATAATGATGTTTGCAAAGTGATTATGCATTGTTTCGGTTCTGCTTCCTCTCGCCTCTGAAGAATAGCTTCCCTTGAAATGCCTCGGGGGGGAATGAGATGATATTTTATGGGAGTTTTTTTTGGTCAATTATTTAAAAGTTTTCTTCCCCCTGTAATTGGCGGTCCCTCTCCCTTTTTTTCCCTACTGAACATGCTGAACATAAACAATTCAAACCATCAGCACAGCGAGTGGACCAGGCACGACAAGTTTAAGTTTTGACATTATTTTGTTTAAGTGTCCCAAAAGTGCAGGGTCTTGAGTCTATCAGTTTTGCACCAGTGCCAAGATTCCGGAAGTCCTTTGCTCTAGAATCAGTCCAGGGGAGGCTTTTCAGTGCTAATGGATTCAACTCACTGGGCTGAAGATAAGCAGAGACAAAATGCACTACCCTGGTACCTGGGGGCAGTGATGTCACATGACACCACAGTGACGTCACTTCCAGGTTCACCCCGGAGAAGGGGGCACTCAATGTGGCAGCTTCACCTATGGAGCTTCCCTTCAAGGGGAGCCTCCACTGGAGAAGGAACAGGGAGTACGAAGTTACCAGCACCTCCTCGGTAACTAGGGTAGAGCCTACGTTGCAGTTAGGTGCCCCCCTTGGTATAGTACCCAGGACAGGTGACCCTCCCTCAGGTTCCACCCTAGTTACGCCTCTGGGGATAAGATTCTCACTTTGGGTGTCAGCAAAGTGGGTTCAATTCTCAAACAAGCCCATGCACCGGGGAAAACAGCTTACTGGGTAACTGTAATTGATACCTTTAGCAAGTAAGGAAAGGGCCATAGAGGATTCACTGCATACAGACTATCTTATGTTGAAGACTCAGTATTTACAGCTCCCAGCATTAGGGACATGGTGATGGGAAGACCTGCCCTTGAGATCCATTGGAATCACAGAGCAGAAAACAATAATTATTACACTTCTGACCCCATCTTTCTGTCTTAGAGTTTGCGGTGACATATAAACAAATTCCCTTAATTTTATCTGGATATATATGTGTGTGTCTCTTAGAAGGCTTTCACCATGCTTCTGATGAACAGACTAGTGTTGTCCCAAGACCTCCTGTGATGCCAAATGCCTCCAAACAATGTATCAACCTCTGTTCCCCCACTTTTTGTACTGGGAAAGGAAGAGGGGGACCAAACGGAAGAAGAGGACCATTGTTCCTCTTCTGCCGCATCCCCTCTTCCTTTTCCAATACAGGAAGAGGGAGGAGGAGGAGCAATGGAGGCAAACAGGTGGAAGGAGATGGGTGGCCCCACCAATCTGTGCCTGAGACGACAATCTCAGTTGGCCTCATGGATGAGCCGGCCCGAAAGTGAATTGTAGGCCATGAGAGCTTACCCTACAATAAATGCATTCTCCTCTAAGGTGCTTCCAAACTCTTTGTCGGAAATGGTAAGGCTATCCTCTAGATCAGGGGTGTCCAAAGTTTTTGGCAGGAGTGCCACATCATCCCTCTGACACTGTGTCGGGGGCCGGGGAAAAAAAGAATTAATTTACATTTAAAATGTGAATAAATTTACATAAGTTTACATAAATGAATATATTAAAGATGAACTTATATGAATGAATGAAGGTCTTGAAATAGCTCAAGGCCTATAAAAGGCCTTGCACAAAGCAAGGCTGGCCTTTCCTTTGCTGCCACTACTGCATCACAGACGTGAAACAGTAAGCAGTGGAGGAAGCCCTCATCCCACAGCTCATGCAAGAGGTCAAACAGTTGCCCTCACGCTAAGAGCAGTTGCATCGGGCCAGTGTGGGCTCCAACAAATCTCCAGAGGGCCAGAGGCTCATTGGAGACTGGGGGCTCCCTGAGGGCCGCATTGAGAGGCCTCAAGGGCCGCAAGCGGCCCCAGGGCCGGGGTTTGGGCACCCCTGCTCTAGATTGTGTGTGTGTGTGTGTGTGTGGTTGGAAATGACATTGAAAATCTGATCCACCATCTCCTCTGCTTACCCAACTGTACAAGAGGTGAGGGGTAGATGCTTAT
>NC_089830.1:18471587-18545360 GCF_035046505.1 Tiliqua scincoides | reverse complement strand
TGATCATTATAGTACCTGCCGGTTGATTGTGAGTGGCGTCTCAAGCTGAGAGCTCACATGGGTCAAGAGGGTCACATGGGCAAGGATGTCTTCATGAAAAGACATCTCTAACATAAGAACACAAGAAGAGCCTGTAAGAAATGTCTTTTCTTTCCATTTGGTTGGCAACCTTCAGTCTCGAAAGACTATGGTATAAGCCTACAGCACCCGGTATTTGCAAGCGGTCTCCCATCCAAGTACTAACCAGGCCTGACCCTGCTTAGCTTCCAAGATCAGACGAGATCGGGAGATAGTGTTCAGTATAGGGAGATGGCTGGCAACCTTCAGTCTCGAAAGACTATGGTAAAAGCCTATAGCACCCGGTATTCCCAGGTGGTCTCCCATCCAAGTACTAACCAGGCCTGACCCTGCTTAGCTTCCAAGATCAGACGAGATTGGGCATGTGCATCTCTGCGCTGAATGATGACCAGCCCGATTCACTCCTGGGACATTCAGAATGGCAGAGGACAACTAGACACCCCAGTTCTTTATCTTGGGGGGAGGGGGCACTGTTACGCATCCTCACCAGCAAGTGGGGTGTCTTTCAGAAGCCTGGGCCAATATCACGTCTAGACTGATTTTTCTCCTCCTTGTATTCCGGACCCAGGAACTTTCTTCCAAGCCATTACAGCCTGACAGGTAGATATTATGCATTTCCTGAATTAGATATTTGCCCAGCAGACCATAACCGCAGTGACAGGGCTCCGAGATTCTTTCCGGCAAATGGAAATGGTCCAAGACAATCTGCATGCAGAGAGTCTCTGGGATACTCTGTGAGTTTGGAAAAGTCAGACACAAAAGGATTGTATGGGTTATTCCTCCCACCCCCACCCTGCTACTAATTGGGAAGATAAGTGCATCCCCCCCCCCCACCAGGAGGAGAAAGACTCTTGTTAGAGAGTTGCCCCAAGGGACTGACCTATAGGGTAAATGATCGCCACGAGCCACTCTATCACCTTTAGCCAAGAGGGTCTCATTAAACAGGCCAAGAGAGGATTTTCACTGCAAGGTAAATACTGCGCATTCAAAAGCACTGCAGTGTTTTCCACACGCACTTTCCTGACCCACTTTCAATTTAGGGAATTATATTCTGACAGCTCGGATTCCTCCTGCAAAGCCAGTCTGAGTATGGCAGGCCATTAGCATGGATAAGTCCATATGGTGTCTGGCAGCTTCGTTCCAGGGACTGCCCTGCCTGCCCCATTCTAGCTAACTTCCAGCCCACGGTGTCGAGTTCAGGGGACCCCGAGCCTATCGCCACCAGCATCCTGCACCCAGCCCCTTCCGATCCAGCGACAACATTCCCCCTCCCAGTTTTGTAACAGAGCCTTTAGAAAAAGCCAACAAGATGGAGTGGGAAGGACTTGGAGAGCGTTCCTAATCAGTGCTGGTCCAAGATCTCCCACAGCCTGGCACAGCATACCAAATGCCACCCTCTTACCTGGCAGACCACCAGCCACTGCCTCGACTGCTACTCCTCTTTCAGCTCCACGCATTGAAAAAAAAGTAGAGGGGGAAAAGAGAAGAAGAGGAGGTACAGAGTGGCGGGTTAGAGCAGCAGACCCTCTAGCCTACCATTCTCCTCTCCTCCACATTTCTTTTCCAGATCAAAGGAGCAGAAAGGGAAGAAGCAGGCAGGCTGAAAATTCACACAACGCTTCTCAGCCGGTCTCACGCTTGGATTGGAGGCCCTGGATGTGAGAGAAGTTTGTAGACATATGCATAGGGTAGCTCAGTGGAAGCTCCGTTTTCAGATTCAAAATGGTACTGAATGCCATTTCTTGGGGAGCAAGAATGAAGGATGGCTTTCACTTTCATGTCCTGCTTATTTGCATTTTGGAGGCATTAGGTGGGCCAGTATGGGTAATAAGATTATGGGTTATATGAGCCTTTGGTTTGATCCAGTTCTTCTTACACCCTTGGGAAGTTTCAGGTAGACTGCATTGCACACATTAAAAAAAAAAATATAATAACACATTAAAAAAAAAAATACAAATCCTGGTTCAGCTCTGAATTTGCCCGGTGACCCTGGGATAAGCCATTACCTCTTACGTAGTTCCCAGTTGGTAAAATGGAATTAATTGGAACTCCATCACAACCAATTTGTGGGGCTGGATAAAATGGAACATATAAAACATATTTGCCCAGTAAAGGAAAGTATTGTATTGTTATGAACTCGAAGCCTCCAAGTTATACTGTTGAATGTTTCTGATGAAAATTATCCTGCTTCTTCTTGACTTTTTCTTGTAACCTTTTTGCTGCCAAGGCTGGACTTGCTTGAGGCTGGCAAAAGGCTGCAACCTCAACGATGAAGAGATGGCGAATCAAATTCTTGAAGATCACCAAAGAAAAGGATAAGAGACACAGTAGACATGGATCAAACTCCCAGGTTGAAGTTGGAGAAAGATGGACTCCTTTCATTCAGAACTGGAATGACAACATGATTACTGAAGAGAAGGTGTCCTTGTCATATCATCTGGGCCCAATCTTATCCAACTTTCCAGCACCGATGCAGCTGTGCCAATGGGGTGTATGCTGCATCCTGCAGTGAACATAACATCAGATCATAAGAAGAGCCCCACTGGATCAGGCCAAAGGCCCATCTAGTCCAGCTTCCTGTATATCACAGCCGCCCACCAAATGCCCCAGGGAGCACACCAGATAACAAGAGACCTGCAAGGCTTTCTGGGAATTTAGTTAAGAACATAAGAACAGCCCCACTGGATCAGGCCATAGGCCCATCTAGTCCAGCTTCCTGTATCTCACAGCGGCCCACCAAATGCCCCAAGGAGCACACCAGATAACAAGAGACCTGCAAGGCTTTCTGGGAATTTAGTTAAGAACATAAGAACAGCCCCACTGGATCAGGCCATAGGCCCATCTAGTCCAGCTTCCTGTATCTCACAGCGGCCCACCAAATGCCCCAGGGAGCACACCAGATAACAAGAGACCTGCAAGGCTTTCTGGGAATTGTAGTTAAGAACATAAGAACAGCCCCACTGGATCAGGCCAAAGGCCCATCTAGTCCAGCTTCCTGTATCTCACAGTGGCCCACCCAGTGGGGTGACAGTCATGGAGTCCTCCTCCAGAGCTGTGTTAACACTGCATCGGTGCTGTAAAATTGGATAGGATCAAACCCTTAGTTTCCTTTTTTCTCCATTCTAAAATTTATCTAAATATTATTTTTTAAAAAAATTATAGAGCTGCTGCAAGAGAAGGACATTGGCTATCATTTTCCCAGTATTTCAGTGTCCTTATGGAGTAGACTTTAGATTGGCCCTTTGTCACAGGGGAGCTGAATGGTGACAGTTTTTTTTTTAATGGCAAAAGTTTTGAATTGTCTGGGAACGGGGAATGTGGCATCTCAAGGATCACCTGCTGCAATATGAACCTTGCTTGCCTTAAGAACATTTGGTGAGCTCTTGCCTTGCATGTCTGCTCAGACGTACGCTCCATTCAGTTCAGTGGAACTGATTACCAGATAAGTAGGCATCAAATTGCAACCCTAGTGAATTCTAGTTGCTATTAAAAAATGGTACGTAAAAAGTCTCCATAAGAATAAAAATACAGCAATAATCTTGCAACAGCAATATTGCTAGTGGGGTGCAGAGGTGTGGACTGCACCAGGTGGGATGCACACAGGGGGGGGGTGACACCATTACTGGCCAAAATTTTTTAAATCTTGGTATTTTTGAATAATACCATCATGTTATATATCAGTGGTTCTCAAACTTTTAGCACCGGGGCCCACTTTTTAGAATAGGAATCTGTCAGGAACCCCGGAAGTGATGTCATGACCAGACGTGACATTGAGCAGGAAATTTTTTAGTAATCCTAGGCTGCAGTCCTACCCACACCTACCCAGGAGTAAGTCCCATTTACTATCATTGTTAAAAGCATATACATAGTAGCCTGTTAAAAGTTTCCATTAAAAAAATTTCCCCAAATGCAGTCACATACCATGGAAGCATCAAGTCTAATATATTAAAAATAAAATACTGACATGAATGGGGACCCACCTAAAACTGGCTTGCGACCTACCTGGTGGGTCCCAACCCACAGTTTGAGAAACACTAATAAAATAAAATAGCAAGCGAGATAAGGCTGTGCTTTGACATTCATCCATTTTTGACTTTTCATCCATGCTCTGGTCCCCACTGGTTTTTGGGCTATATATATATATAGATAAGTAAGTATTGGCAACCTTCAGTCTCGAAAGACTATGGTATCGCGCTCTGAAAGGTGGTTCTGGCACAGCGTCTAGTGTGGCTGAAAAGGCCAATCCGGGAGTGACAATCCCTTCCACACCGGGAGCAAGTGCAGTCTGTCCCTGGTCTGTCTCCCTGGCTATGGGCCTTCCTTCTTTGCCTCTTAGCCTCAGACTGTTGGCAAAGTGTCTCTTCAAACTGGGAAAGGCCATGCTGCACAGCCTGCCTCCAAGCGGGCCGCTCAGAGGCCAGGGTTTCCCACTTGTTGAGGTCCATCCCTAAGGCCTTCAGATCCCTCTTGCAGATGTCCTTGTATTGCAGCTGTGGTCTACCTGTAGGGCGCTTTCCTTGCACGAGTTCTCCATAGAGGAGATCCTTTGGGATCCGGCCATCATCCATTCTCACGACATGACCGAGCCAACGCAGGCGTCTCTGTTTCAGCAGTGAATACATGCTAGGGATTCCAGCACGTTCCAGGACTGTGTTGTTTGGAACTTTGTCCTGCCAGGTGATGCCGAGGATGCGTCGGAGGCAGCGCATGTGGAAAGCGCTCAGTTTCCTCTCCTGTTGTGAGCGAAGAGTCCATGACTCGCTGCAGTACAGAAGTGTACTCAGGACGCAAGCTCTGTAGACCTGGATCTTGGTATGTTCTGTCAGCTTCTTGTTGGACCAGACTCTCTTTGTGAGTCTGGAAAACATGGTAGCTGCTTTACCGATGCGCTTGTTTAGCTCGGTATCGAGAGAATGAGTGTCGGAGATCGTTGAGCCAAGGTACACAAAGTCATGGACAACCTCCAGTTCATGCTCAGAGACTGTAATGCAGGGAGGTGAGTCCACATCCTGAACCATGACCTGTGTTTTCTTCAGGCTGATTGTCAGTCCAAAATCTTGGCAGGCCTTGCTAAAACGATCCATGAGCTGCTGGAGATCTTTGGCAGAGTGGGTAGTGACAGCTGCATCGTCGGCAAAGAGGAAGTCACGCAGACATTTCAGCTGGACTTTGGATTTTGCTCTCAGTCTGGAGAGGTTGAAGAGCTTTCCGTCTGATCTGGTCCGGAGATAGATGCCTTCTGTTGCAGTTCCAAAGGCCTGCTTCAGCAGGACAGCGAAGAAAATCCCAAACAAGGTTGGTGCAAGAACACAGCCCTGCTTCACTCCGCTTCGGATGTCAAAAGGGTCTGATGTGGAGCCATCGAAGACAACAGTGCCCTTCATGTCCTTGTGGAAAGATCTGATGATGCTGAGGAGCCTGGGTGGACATCCAATCTTGGGGAGAATCTTGAAGAGGCCGTCTCTGCTGACCAGGTTGAAAGCCTTTGTGAGATCTATGAAGGCTATAAAGAGTGGCTGTCGTTCCCTGCATTTCTCCTGCAGTTGTCTAAGGGAGAATACCATATCAGTGGTGGACCTGTTGGCTCGGAATCCACACTGCGATTCTGGATAGACGCTCTCTGCAAGTACCTGGAGCCTCTTTAGTACAACTCGGGCAAACAGCTTTCCTACAACGCTAAGGAGAGAGATGCCGCGGTAGTTGTTGCAGTCACCCCTGTCACCTTTGTTCTTGTACAGCGTGATGATGTTTGCATCCCTCATGTCTTGAGGTACTCCACCTTCTCTCCAGCAGAGACAGAGGATTTCATGCAGCTCAGTGACGATGATCTCTTTGCAGCATTTTAGGACTTCAGCAGGGATGCTGTCTTTTCCAGGTGCATTGCCAAAGGCAAGGGTGTCCAGGGCCACGTGAAGTTCTTCTAGGGTTGGTTCACTGTCAAGCTCTTCCAGCACAGGCAGGCACTCAATGTTGTTCAGTGCTTCTTCGGTGACTACATTTTCTCTGGAATATAGCTCAGAGTAGTGCTGCACCCAGCGTTCCATCTGCTGCGCCCGATCCTGGATGACCTCGCCTGTGGCAGACTTCAGAGGGGCAATTTTCGCTTGCTATTTTATTGTGGATGGCTGAAACCCTAAATAACTACATATCACCTGCAAATGTGTGTGTGAACCCTAAAAAAAATAAATAAAAGAAAAATAGAGAGTGTCGACGATTGTTGTGGAAGGTTGGATGAAATCAGATGAAGGAGGAAAGCGGATGGACGAAATTTGGAATGTGATTCGAATTGAACATGACTGAAAGAGCAAAGCGATGAAAGTCAAGTAGATGAACGTCAAGTCATGTGGTCAAGGATGCAGTCAAGTCAAGGATGAAAGTATTGCTGTGGATGAATTTGGCATGGGTGATCCATCTTTCACTGTCTTCTACAGGGGTGTGCTTTTGTATTTCTGCATGTACATGTGGGGCATTTGCAAAGCACTCTGGGAATACAGCCACCACAATGACCAATGACCTGTCCTGAGTGGAAACATGTAGTTCTTTGGTAGTGGATCGGGCCTTGAGAATGTTGGCCCTGCTGGTTTCTCAGCATGGATGCCACCCTTGCCATAGGTCCTGCACATGGCCAATTCATTTTTCCCCTCTTGGGGAGTTTGAATAGTCAACAGGCTCCGGTACCCAGAGTGGGGGAAAGCAGAGCACATTCCATCCCCTCCCTCTCTCTCCTTCCTCCCTCCCCATTCAGCCCAACTCTTTCTTTATGCCTTAAACAGCAATTAAGAATAAAAGTGGAGGTGCCTTCACTCTGTCTGAGGCCTCCGAGCAGCGCCGCTCTGATTTCCATCTCATGCATATCTTATTTAACATTCTGGATACTGTTTTGAGTGCCCCAATATTTTAAAATAAATTGCTGCATGTAAAAGGCTTAATGTCACATTCTGTTATTGTGACTGTTAAAAGAAAAGTGAAATCTTCAATGGGGCTAGTGGAGCAGAAGCGATCAAACAGTGGGAGGTCCTATTAATGTGTATTGCGTTTCATTATTCCGACGCAGCGTGTCAAGTCTCGCCTCATCAGAACGCACGCAACAGATCAGAGCGTTAACTCCTTGCAAGCAAATGGAGGGAGGAGGGGGTTACGCTTCCGAAACTTGGGTTTTTGTTTGCCGCTTCCGGAGCCTTGTCTTTTTGGTTGTCATTGCCACGTTCTTGGAGGGGGGGAGGGGCAGGGAAGAAAAGCAGATCCCAGGCATTTCCTGTGCGAGGAACAGGTGGGGTCTAACCCCTGCGCATGGGAGCATGTGGGATGCAGATGTGCTGTTAGAAAAAGACAAGCAGGAGCAGCAGGCTGGGAACAGCATCTTGAGTTCCAAATGAAGGCAATAAGCCAGGGTTTGTCATCTTGGGTCATAACCACAGAGTCACTCTTTCTTAACAAGAAAGAAAGGAATTGACCTTGCAATCCTATGGGGCACTTATGGCATTATAAATGTCACACTGCTGTTGCAAGCTGCGGGGCCACTAGTGCACAAAGCTAGAGGCCCCAGGCACACACCAGTGGCTCCTGGATGCCACAGTGGTGCAGCTAAGGTGGCAGCAGGGATGGGCAGGGGGCAGATTGTGGGCATTTTGGGGCAGGCCAGACAGGGGGTGTTCTAGAGGAAGAGGGGGTGGATCATGGTAGCAATGGCACTAGTTCTTTTCCCCCTTTCCACACACCCCTCCCCCAGCACCTGCTGACTCTCCTTGGAGTTACGCAACCTGACGCGGGTCTGAGGTGACCCACTGATGAGCAGGCAGCCTATGGAGAAGAAAGTGAAAACAATTTTTATTGACCTCTCCCAGTCCTTCTGGTCACACACACTCCCACCACCACGATTGCATTCAGTGCAAGCTGCATTGGTGGCACTGCATTGCCATGGATAGGATGGGGGATAGGATTGGGCCCTGACTTGAGCTTCCCAATGAACATTGGGCTCTACTACTAATGCAGACTGGGTATCCCTTATCCAAAATGCTCGGGACCAGAAGTGGTTCAGATTTTGGAATATTTGCATATATACATGAGATATCTTGGAGATAGGATCCTAGTTTAAACATGAAATTCATTTATGTTTCATATCGCTGGCATCACAAGGAGGTATGTGCCGAAGTCGCTGCTTCAACCTCTGTCAAGCACCTGACTCAGAGTCCAGAGCCCCACTCCCACTCAGTGCTGGTCCTGAGCTCCAGAGACGGTGCTGGGTATTGTAAACATGCTGTGTGGTCCCTCTTCCTTTCTGAATCATGGAAGGAGGAGTGGGAGAGGTGATGGCTGGAGCAGTGGCGTGTCCGCAGGGGGTGGTGCGGTAAGCACTTTGGGTTCCACAGTGCACCGTCTCAGCAGCCCTGCCCGCTCGCCATCAAAGACATTCAGGGCAGTGATGGCAATGTGGGAGGGGCCGCTTTCATGGCGTGTTGTGGCACCTTCAGTACATACTATGCCTCCCCCCTCTAGCCCCCTCTAGCCACGCCACTGGGCCGGAGCAGTTCTGGGAACAGTGGGTGACATTTGGCACTCCATCTAAGGTGCTGGAAAGGTGTTGGAAGAGTTAGAACAGACAAGAGAAAATATTTCTTTACTCAGCGTGTGGTTGGTCTGTGGAACTCCTTGCCACAGGATGTGGTGACGGCATCTGGCCTGGACGCCTTGAAAAGGGGATTGGACAAGTTTCTGGAGGAAAAAATCCATTACGGGGTACAAGCCATGATGTGTATGCGCAACCTCCTGATTTTAGAAATGGGCTATGTCAGAAGGCCAGATGCAAGGGAGGGCACCAGAATGAGGTCTCTTGTTATCTGGTGTGCTCCCTGGGGCATTTGGTGGGCCGCTGTGAGATACAGGAAGCTGGACTAGATGGGCCCTTGGCCTGATCCAGTGGGGCTGTTCTTATGTTCTTAACTACAATTCCCAGGAAGCCTTGCAGGTCTCTTGTTATCTGGTGTGCTCCCTGCGGCATTTGGTGGGCCGCTGTGAGATCCAGGAAGCTGGACTAGATGGGCCCTTGGCCTGATCCAGTGGGGCTGTTCTTATGTTCTTAACTACAATTCCCAGGAAGCCTTGCAGGTCTCTTGTTATCTGGTGTGCTCCCTGCGGCATTTGGTGGGCTGCTGTGAGATCCAGGAAGCTGGACTAGATGGGCCTATGGCCTGATCCAGTGGGGCTGTTCTTATGTTCTTAAGTGAGCCCTGCCTTTTGTGCCCCCCCCCATATTTCTTTTTCTGTTGATGCCACTGAATTGCAGTACCTCCGAATGCTAAAGGGAGCATCCATTGTTTGGAGGTGCTCCCACATCAAAAGCTTGCTCCATGTGGGAAGCTCGCTTGCCAGGCATCCGCGTAGGCTGGGAATCTGTCAAAATACAAGACGAAAGCAGAGGAGAGAGGAAATGGGCATCCAAGCTCAGGGCTCCCTTCCACCATCCTGCTTTCAATGAGTCTGTCCTTCGATTTTTCCCTCTGACACAATCCTGAGCAGTTGGACTCCTGCGGCAGGAGTGAGGGAGAACATATGTCCAGATTTGCCCAAGTTGCAGAAATCTTGAGCGAGGGCAAGACGAGATGATGTGTGGGAATGAATAATTGGCACGCGCCAAATATTCTGAACATGGCTGCTGCAGGCAGCTGCTGAATCTGGCAAAATATTGGCAAGGACATCTATTTGAGGAGAATGCAAAAAGATTGTATCCGGGTAGGGAACACCCTTTGGCCTTTTCTTTACCCGTAGGGTGCTTTGAAACACTTCTGTAGAACTCCAAAACCTGCTAAACCAGGGTGTCAAACATAAGGCCCATGGAAGCTCTTTTTCTGGCCCATGTGATAACTGGGGTCTCCCAGCACCACCATCAGCTGCCACGCTGTAGACACCTTGGCAGAAGTGGCGCTGCTGAAAGGGCAGCCTGCGTGATAATCGAGCTCTCCCTTATCTTGAAAATATGATCATGGTTTGTATACTTTCTCTTCCGTTATCAAGTTCCTATGTGAGAGAGAAGTGCTGATTTCTGGCACGACCCCCATAATGACGTCACTTGCAACTTAATGATGTCGTTTCCGGCCCTCAGCAGGCACCATGAATGGCCCACAGAATGAAATGGGTTTGACACCCCTGTGTGAAACTGTCCAAATGAGATCCCCCCCTCCAAAGAGGAGTGAGACAGGGGGTGCCCTCCATTGGCTTGACCAGGACCATGTCCCTCCGGCCCTCCTCTCCCAGAACTGCTTCACCAGCAGTTCCACCTGGCTACATCAGAAGGTGAGACGAGATCGCGAGGCCACCTCCATCAACATGGCTGGGACCAATCGTCATTCTGGCTCCTCCCCTCCAAGAGGTCTCCTCCTGCGACCATTCCACCCAGTCACCATGTAAAACTTCAGAATGCTGGCTTGCTCTCTTGTCTTCCCCCTAGAGAATCTCAGCAGGCATTTAAAGTTGCAACATGTCATGTCAAGTTGTGACAAAGTTGTCAAAAAAATATGGAGCAGCAGGCTGGCTAAGTGATGCACTCTCTCCCCTGGGGTCAGTACAGTAGCATTAAGTTTGCAGTAGAAGAAATTGTCATTATTATTATTATTATTAGGTTAGTCTATTATTTTTATTTTTCTATTTAGGGAAAAATGCAATGGATAAATAGAGGGGATTTTATTTCTTGTGATGAAACCATGTCACCTGAGGGTTAGGAACGGGAGAACAATTGGGTAATCTTTTCGCATTCAAAGAGCCTGCGCAAATTGTTTCAGTAATTCACAACCAACAGTTATTTCTAAAGCAATTAGGACTGTGCGGAATTATTCTTCCCTGGATCACTGCTGCTTAGGGCTGTCCCTTGATTTCTTTGCCTATTGAGATCTTCCCAATTCGTTGATTCGTTCATTGATCTAATCTGGACTTATTGGCATTTGTAGGGGAAAAAAAAGCATAACCTTATATATATATATAAGGGCCCTAGTCAGCATTAAAAAGACATTTATTATTATTATTTATTATTAACAGTATTTATATACCGCTTTTCAACTAAAAGTTCACAAAGCGGTTTACAGAGAAAAATCAAATAATAATGTATAAATAATCATTTATACATCTCTCTTGGGAGGGAATGCCTCATCCAATATGGCATTCACACCTCCTGTAGTTGTTATACGTCCCTCAATTAAAACAAATTTAAAACGTAACAAATGCAACTTTGGGGCAACTTTACAGGAGATCTGAAATGTCAGCTGTTAAACACAGCCAATTCATTGGCTTAGGCTGCAATCCTAACCACACTTTCCTGAGAGCAAGCCCCATTGAACAAAATAGGACTTACTTCTGAGTAGTCCTGGTTAGGATTGCGCCCTAAGGCTGCAACACTTATGCTCACCTAACCTGAGAGTAAGACATAGTAGGTCTTCCTTCCATGTGTGCTTATATTTATTTGCTTTTCCTCATTTTTAGGCCACCCTTCCTCCAAGGAGCTCAGCAGGGTGTGTACATGGTTCCTTCCCTCCTTCTTGTCCATACAACAACCCTGTGAGGTAGGCACAGAGAGAGTGTGACTGGCCCAAGGTCACCTAGGAAACTTCATGGCTGAGTGGGGATTTGAACCTGTAACTTCTAGGTTAAGTCCAACACCAGAACCACTGCATAGTATAGCTTTTGCAGCGGCGTCCCTGCTTTTACGGTGGTGGATCATGAGCTCCGCCACCATAAGCCCCCTATAGGACTGGGCCATTAATTTCATTTCTTGTCCTTTTTTTTTGTTCAGGCAGACGGTGCTAGATCTTTCCATCAAGTTCCAATCTACCTCACTTTCCCTCAAAGTCCAGTACTACCAGTGGCAGAAAACTTCAAGTTTCCACTGAATTGATTATATTTTCATTTCATTTCAATTTATTTTCATTTAATTTCATTTAAAAATGGCATCTACCTTAATAGTTTCCCATTTATTTCCACTTAATTTAATTTCTTCAATTGATTTGAAATTAAAATCCTTTCATACGTTCTTTGCATTCCTTTTTAAATTTCATATCATAACTGCATTTTGTTTGTTTTTTGGTCCTTGCTGCTACTGTCAGTGTATTTCTACTCAAGTATATGAAGGGTTGTCACACAGAAGAAGGGAGGACTTACTCACCGTGGTCTGGGGTGTGTGTGCTTGTGTGTGGCAAGGTCAGAACCATTGGGTTAAGAACATAAGAACAGCTCTGCTGGATCAGGCCGTAGGTCCATCTAGTCCAGCTTCCTGTATCTCACAGTGGTCCACCAAATGCCCCAGGGAGCACACAAGACAACAAGAGACCTGCATCCTGGTGCCCTCCCCTGCACCTGGCATTCTGACATAGCCCATTTCTAAAATCAGGAGGTTGCACATACACATCATGGCTTGTAACCAGTGATGGAATTTTCCTCCAGAAATTTGTCCAATTCCCTTTTAAAGGTGTCTAGACCAGATGCCATCACCATATCCTGTGGCAAGGAGTTCCATGGACCAACCACAGTTGAAACTACAGGGAGGACTTAGGCTACACACAGGGAAGAAGTTCCTAACTGTAAAAGCAGTCTGGCACCAGAATAGTCTCCCTCTTGGAAAAATTCAAGAACAATTGGGATCATGTCCCAAGACAACACAAAAGAAAAGTCCACCCACTTTCCACATATGTCACTACGGGTTGTGTCACCTGACGAGGGAGGTCAGCACATCACTCCCCTGATGGACCTCCTCCCGTGCAGTGGGTGTGGCAACACCCTGAGCTGTGGGGGTGTTGATGTAGCATTAACCTCTACCAGCTGGTTTTTTGGCTATAACGTTTGATAGAATAGAGATATTTCAACGTGATTCATTTCATTGCATTCTGTATGAAATTGCGCATTGATTGATATATGACATGATGGTATTATTAAAAAACACTAAGATGTTAAAAATTTTGGCCAGTAGTGGTGTCATCCCTCCCTGTGCATGTCACTTGGAGCGACCCAGACCCCCCCCGCTCCCTGAGTGATGTCACCGCCCCTTTCCACCCTTCTCCAAACCTCCATAACACGCATTTTACTCACTCTTATGGCAGTGACAATCAGTGATAGGAGAAGGGGTTCCTTCCTTTCTTTCGGCTGCCTGGTACATCACATGCCGGAGTTAAAGCACAGCACATGGGAAGCCTCTTTGCCTCCTTGCTCCCCTCTGTGATTCTGTCTTCTCATGCTGGGCAATTGGTGTATTATGGTAGCCCTTCCTGATAAGAGCTGTAGTCTGCAGTAGCCCTTTGTAAGACTATAACTCCCACAAGCTGCCCCCATTCTTTGCTTTTCATATTCATTGGCACATTTGCTTTGCAATAAGTGGAAGTGGATATAAATGGGCCCCATCTCAATCTGATTCCATTCATGCTGGAGACAAATGCGGATCCCCAGTGCTATGATCTACAGCTGCACCCAGAGGTGCTGAATGCATGAGGTGGATACCTAGGGTGGTGAAACGCTGGGAGGGAAGCTGTTTTACAAAAGTTCACAGGGAGCAGCCCTTTGCAGCAAGACTGAGTGCGGTGTGGTGAATGGATCGCGTCAGGCTCTCCTGTGCTGTTGGAGTGGATTCATCTGTGCTTGACTTGTCAGTGCTTGAAAGGTCTATGTTTTTGTCTACAGTGCCAAAAATGTCTACGTTGGGCCCTGCTGGCACCTTGATCCTATACATATGGAGTTCTGTGATAGCCTGTGATAGTTCTGTGGGAAGCAGCATGCACCAATATAGTCAGAGCGCTCTGCTGTGCAGGATGAGTGGAATGAAGTCTGCCTTCCTAAGCTGTGTGTCAGTTGCTGTCCCACTGAAAACATCACAGGTACATTAACCTTTGCTGAGGGCTGCCTAAAAGGCCTTTGCAATGCTATGCAGAGGGGAGGTCTACAGCTACTGGGATGTCACCAATTCCACTTCTTTCTCCCACTAGTTCCACACTATGCAACTCCTGTGGGTTTGCCACTAAGCTGCATGTGGCAGTCAGTCCTGGGTGCTGCTGAATCGGGGCAACATGATTATACAATACATACAGATGAATATACAGTACAATACAGAGATTGTATGCTTTCTATAGAATCAGACCATTGGTCCATCTCAGGGGTGTCCAAAGTTTTTGGCAGGAGGGCCATATCATCTCTCTGACACTGTGTCGGGGGCCAGGGGAAAAAAGAATTAGTTTACATTTGAAATTTGAATAAATTTACATAAGTTTACATAAATGAATATATAAAAATGAACTTCTATGAATGAATGAAGGTCTTGAGATATCTCAAGGCTTATAAAAGGCCTTGCACAAAGCAAGGCTGGCCTTTCCTTTGCTGCCACTACTACATCACAGACGTGGAACAGCAAGCAGTGGAGGGAGCCCTCATCCCACAGCTTATGCAAGAGGTCAAACAGTTGCCCTCACGCTGAGAGCAGTTGCGTTGGGCCAGTGCGGGCTTCAACAAATCTCCAGAGGGCCAAAGGCTCATTGGGGACTGGAGGCTCTCTGAGAGCCACATTGAGAGGCTTCGAGGGCTGCAGGGCCGGGGTTTGGGCACCCCTGGTCCATCTAGATCAGGATGATTCTCACTGTCTGGCACTTGGGACTTCTGGCTCTCTCTTTCCCAGGGTTTGAACCTGGGACTTCCTGAATATAAAGCTGCACTACTATGACCCCTGCACGAGGAGATGCTACAGAACACCTGAGCCCTTTCTAGGAGGATCTCAGAACAAAGCCATAAGACATGGCATTGTTTTGATGAGGGAGTCTACTTATCAAACTATCTCCTTGGATTTTGACGTTCTGAATTGAAAAGTCTAGTGTGGTATTGGTGATAGAGCAGGACCTAGAAGACTTGGGTTGAAATCCTATACAGTGGGCCCTCAGTATCTGCGATGGATCAGTTCCAGGACCCTCTGAGGAAAACAAATTTTGTAGATATTTAAATCTGTGGGGGCCAGTGTTGAGGCACTGCAGGGACTCACTTGTGGGCTGTGTATGGTCTCCTGAGAAGGCCTCTCAGACATGACTGAAAGTCACTTCTGGCAACTTCTGGTCATATTCCAGAAGTCCTCTGAGGTCTTCCAGCCACAGGCTCAGCATTTGTGGAAACTGAACTCCATGGTTGCTGAACCAGAGGATAAAGAGGACCTATTGTATACATTTACCTAGGAGTAAGCCCCTTAGAACACAATGGGATTTACTTCTGAGTAGACATCAGAGTCGGATTGTGGTGTTGGGCTCTAACAGAGTCACAAAGGCTCTCTGGAAAATCCCAAACCAGCCACCATAGTGGCCTCTCAACTCAGAGCTTGTTGTGAGGATAAATGAGAAGAAACATTCATGCCATCCAAAGTCCAGAGAGAGAGAGAGAGAGAGAGAGAGAGAGAGAGAGAGAGAGAGAGAGAGAGAGAGAGAGAGAGAGATTAGCTCACTATAGTCACTGTCGGGTTCTACAATAATCGAACACAGCTTTTCCCAAACTGTGGGTCGTGACCCACGGGTGGGTTGCAAACCCATGCAAGGTGGTCTGGGAGCTATTTTGGAGGGCTTGGGCAACCCTGGAGGCTCCTTTCAGGTTGCGCTTCTCCAGCAACCCACTCTACTGGCCTCCACAGACCTCAGAACGGCCCACAGAAGCCTCTGAAAGCCACTTCTGGTTTTCAGAGACCATTTTTGGTTTGCTGAGGATGAGCTATGTCTGGAGAACAAGGTGGGTCGCAGCACTGATAAGTTTGGGAACCACTGATCTAACAGGGCTGGCAGGACAAACGGATAAGTCACCACCGGCATGTGTTTGATGCTACCGGCCTCTTCTTGAGTTATTTATTTTTTTGCCATCTTTATATCCTCCCTGTTCCACTCACAATAAGATGCTTGAGGGGGTGGGCAAAAGGGTACATTGAACACCGGCATGCAATTAACTAAGAACATCAACAACTAAGAAGCAAGCCACAGCATCAGGGACCCATGGTACAGAATTCAGCAGTGCCGTTTTAATTAGATGGCCCTTCTTGGGGCACGCAAAGCACCTCCCGTGTATTCTATTGAAGTGGCAACAACTCTGCCAGGTAAATGTTATCTCCATGTTGCAGCTGGGGTGCTGAGGTTGACAGGGAGAGGCTTGCCCAAGGCCACCGAGCGAGTCCATGGCAGAGGGGAGATGCGAACCAATTCAGTCCCGATTTGCTACGCAGGCTCTCAGCTATCGCGCATCACCTGCTGCCCAAGCAGCCCTGCTATAAGCACACCGGGATGGAAATATTTTGATCTCATGCCTCCAGTAAGACAGAACTGAAAGTTCTCAACAGTGGATAATAACATTTTTTTTTGTCTGCTTGTTTCACACTCTTTGATGATGCAGAGTCTTGCGTTCTCTTGATGCTTGTCCTACCCCTTGTGAGTTCGATATCATTGTTCCCAACTTGAAGATGGGGAAGACCATGGCTATGGGGGACATGCCCAAGGCCACCTAGTGAGTTTGTGGCAGAGGCAAGATTCAGGTCCTGATTCACTCCTCAGTTTCTTACTGTCCAGTCTTAACTAACTCCCCCTCCCCCGGCTGATGCATCCGGGCCATTAGAGTGCAGTCTGTATCCTAATAGGGCAGGGGTTCCCAAAGTGTGCATGGCAACACCTTAGGGCAGGGGTGCCCAAACCCCGGCCTGGGAGCCACTTGTGGCCCTCAGGGGTGTCCAATCCGGCCCTCAGGGAACTCCCAGTCTCCAATGAGCCTCTGACCCTCTGGAGTCTTGCTAGAGCCCATGCTGGCCCAATGCAACTGTTCCCAGCATGAGGATGACTGTTCGACCTCTCACCTGAGCTGTGGGATGAGAGCTCCCTCCACTACTTGCTGTTTCATATCTGTGATGCAGCAGTGGCAGTGAAGGAAAGGCTGGCCTTGCTTTGTGCAAGAACTTTTATAGGCCTTGAGCTACTGCAAGACCTTCATTCATTCATATAAGTTCCATCTCCAATAAATTCATTTAGGGAAATATATTCAAATTTTAAATGTAAATTAATTAATTTTTCCCCGGCCCCCGACACAGTGTCAGAGAAATGATGTGGCCCTCCTGCCAAAATGTTTGGACACCCCTGCCTTAGGGCATCACATCACACTCATAAGGGCTACCCAGAATGTCCCTGGTGGCCCTAAGTACCTGTTCCCTGGATGCTTGGATCTAGTGAAATCTTGCAAAATTTGGGAGTCACCATCTTGGATCTCGCAAGAACCAAGATGGCAGGTCTTAGCTGAGCCGGGAAGAAAAGGCTTCAGGGACCTCATGATCTAGGTAAGTTTGGGAACCACTGCATAGGAAAATGGTCACATTGGTCTCCTCATGGCAAGGGAACCCTTCTCACTAGGCAAGAATCAGCTACTCAAATGGGTCTCCTCTGATCTGCATCTTGAGACTGGCTGACTGGTGGCATAGGAGAAGGAGATGGCTATCAACTCTACACCCTGAAATACGAGGTCTTGAGTCTCCCAGTAAGGAAAACACAGAGCTGTCTCTTTCCAACATAGCCAGATCCTTGGGGCACTGGTTTGGTGGTAGTAGTAGTAGCCTCTTCAACCCTTCTTTTTCAAGTGCTGTTGCCCCTCCTCCTACCTACTTACTCAATTTTAGGGAAGTGGAATGAAAGAGGAAGTGAAGAAGAGAGGAGAGTGATGGCCTAGAAGAGCATTTTCAAGAAGACATTCTAGCCCACCGCTCTGTTTTCTTCCACACTTCCTCCTCCGCTCTTTCCCCCTCTTCCTTTTTGGATCCAGAATGGGCAGGAGGTCTGGTCTAGAGGGTAGAGCCTCCGTCTGCCTGAAGATAGCATCCACAAGGTCGCCGGTTTGAGGCCACCGGCACCCTGCGACCTTGGAGCAGCTGACAAGCTGAAGCCGAGCAATTCCATCTGCTCTGAGCGTGGGAGGATGGAGGCCAGAATGTGAAGCCAGATCGGAATGAAACACCTTGAATGTAGTCGTTCTTGAAAGAAAGAACCTTCTCTGAAATTGTAAAAATCCCTATTTAATAAGGGATTTAATAAAAGCCTGCCTATGTAAACCGCGTTGAATAAAGTCTTGAATAAAGACCAAGAAAGGCGGTATATAAATACCTGTTATTATTATTATTATTTATTATTAAGAAAAGAAGGTGGAGTGGTAGATGCTGACCTCCCACCACATTTGACATGCCAACTGTATGAGTGCATGTGTAAGGGCCAAAGATTCCCTCCATTCCTAAGGGTTCGTTCATCTCCCTTTACATGCTGAACTATTAATTGAAAAAGCAGGCAGTAACTCAGCTCAGACCCTGCACAAAGGAAAGAGCTCATCAGCTATGATCCTCCCAGTGTCATGAAGATCCTTTATAAGTGGGGGGAAAAGGAGAATAAAAAACACTAAACTGGGAGATGTCAACCCCATCGATGACCAGATTATCACAAGCTCTCCTAATCGGCCAAGAGCTCCTGCTCACCGGCTCTGTCCCTAGCAGAGGAATGCAGAGCATCTAGAAAAAGGCAACAGTTATCACTACTGAAACTGCCTCTGTAATAGTGCAGCATAATAGAGAGTAGAAAAACCCCAAATGCACAGGCAAAAAAGGCTATCATCCGTACATCAAAGGCAATAACTGCTTTGCTGCATCTTTAATTTATTTGCTGCTGCTATATGTTGATAACTCCTCGGTCTTCATGCAGAATAAATTCCCTGCATTGTGTTCTTTCTTGAGATTCCCACTCGGAGATGCATATATTCAGTAGTGGCTTGTGGGATGAGGCTGAAACTGAGTTGGACCTGATTCCTTGTGTGACTGTCTTTTGTGGCCCACCATAGGTCTGTCAGTAGCAGAGCCCCGGGGGGGGGGGGAAGCAGAGCCCGGGGGGGGAAGACCGAGGAGTTGTAAGTCCTACACGGCTCCAAAACATGCCATGTAAGCAGCCTCTCCCACTTGCTCTTGGGACCATTCTGAGAAGTGAAAACAACATGGAGGTTCCAAGAGCAAGGGGGAGGAAAAGCTTACGTGGCAAATTTTGGAGCCATGTGGGGTTTACAGCTCCACCCCCCGCCCCCAGCTCCACTGCTGGGTCTCGTATTTGTTCTACTACCAGATACAGTATGGTGCATCTCAATAGGGTTATCTCATCTCCAGAGCAAAGAGATCAAAGCTTCAAATGGAAGGGATTGGAAAGAAAGGGTGAAGGTCAAAGCCAAATCCCTAGCTTGGCTCATTCATTCTTTTGCCTCTTCCAGGTTTTGCTTGACCAAAACTGTAAGGCTTTAGTGTGGGACAGTGGGTTAAGTACAGGTACACATGCCTTAGGGATGGACCTCAACAAGTGGGAAACCCTGGCCTCTGAGCGGCCCGCTTGGAGGCAGGCTGTGCAGCATGGCCTTTCCCAGTTTGAAGAGACACTTTGCCAGCAGTCTGAGGCAAAGAAGGAAGGCCCATAGCCAGGGAGACAGACCAGGGACAGACTGCACTTGCTCCCGGTGTGGAAGGGATTGTCACTCCCGAATTGGCCTTTTCAGCCACACTAGACGCTGTGCCAGAACCACCTTTCAGAGCACAATACCATAGTCTTTTGAGACTGAAGGTTGCCAATACAATACAATACATTCGTCTACTCTGAGACGGTAGTGTCATTTGGGCTGGTGTCACCCAGTGAAGTAACTCATGATGTCACCCCATGCACCCATCACTGGAGGTTTGGCTATACTCTATCTGCCTGGTTGGCCATCTCCCTCCCTCTTGTCAAGCAGACCTGACCTTGCAAAGAGTAAAAGACAAAGGCTGGGCCAATCAGGAGGCCAGCCCTATGGGACAGGTAGCCCTGGGCTCTGCCTTGGGAAACCTGGTAGAACTGGGCTACAGAGATTTTTCCAGCCATGGTTGGTACAGCAGATGCCTCAGCCCTCCCATGGCCGTTGACTTCCCAGGCTTAATCCTGGCCCTTTTCAGGGGGCAGAGCTTGTCAGATATCGAAAGGCTGAAGTCAGGTTTCCCTGAGTATCGGTCGACCTGGGCTCTGGAGCTTTTGGTATCAACCTCCCGTGGTGTGACCCAGTGAGATCCACACTCCTCTAGTGACACCACTGCCATGAGACAAGTGAGACTGGTTGCCCCAAACCAATCTCCATAGGCCATTTGATTTGGGGGTGCTAGATGGTACATAAGAACATAAGAACAGCCCCACTGGATCAGGCCACAGGCCCATCTAGTCCAGCTTCCTGTATCTCACAGCGGCCCACCAAATGCCCCAGGGAGCACACCAGATAACAAGAGACCTGCATCCTGGTGCCCTCCCTTGCATCTGGCATTCTGACATAATGGTAAGTAAGCATGTCAGGTTTGATGATGTCATTCGACTCATGCCTGATTTTGCCCTTGGTAATGCCAATACCAAGTCAACCTCAGGAGTCAACCTCGAGGCAAAATCCGGAGCAGGAGTCCCTGAGGCAGTTCATGGCTGAACACAGTCACGTTCTGGCAACTCCTGCGACGTCGCTGGAACCAACCGTATTGGCCTCTGCCTTTCCATTGGACCATTTCAGCGACGTGGAGAGGGGGGATTTGCTGCATGGGTAACAGCCTATCCTCCATACCTACTTTACCCAGGCTTTGCGCACTGGAGAGGACACTCTGTTCCAGAACCACCATTCAGAGCGTGACACCATAGTCTTCCAAGACTGAAGGATGCCAACAAGAATGCCAATACTATATCCACTCTGGTTGTGTCGCCTTGACTGTCATGATGGGTGAAGCAGTACAGACAAAGGAGTAGGGATATTGAGGAAAGGAGTGCAGTCTCCCCCCTTTTGGATTTTCCACTCTGGGCAGGTGTGCTCTGATCTTCATTTACCGCACATGGCAACCCCACTGGGTCTCAAACATGGATCGGAGCCTTGAAACCTGGGCCAGCTTGTTATTTTTTGGCTCCGGCTTGGAGCTCTCCCACACAAACGCTTCCTGCCTCTTTAACTCCAAATTGATGTATCTCCCCGTTTCCCCCCCCCCAATCTATTAAAAATTGTTTATTCCTCCCGCCCCTTCTTCCTCTTCCTTCCCACGTGCAGCAGCTGTTTCTCCTGCTGGCCCTGTGCTACCGCAAAATAGATTGGCTTCCCTTCATCCATTTCATAATCACCGGGCTCTGCTCCACTCCTGCTCACGAGGTCTTTCGAACAAACTGCCAAAGGGGTTAAAACCAAGTGTGCGTTAACAGGAGATGGAAAATGTTTTGAGGCAAGAGCAAGGGACTTTGGCTCATAAGAACATAAGAAGAGCCCTGCAGGATCAGGCCAAAAGTCCATCTAGTCCAGCTTCCTGTATCTCACAGTGCCTCATGGGGCATACAAGATAAGATACCTCCCGCCTCGTGCCACTCCCTTGCACTTGGCATTCTGAGGTAGCCTCCTTTTAAGACCAGGAGGTTGTAAGCGGTGATGGAATTTTAAGAACGTAAGAACAGCCCCACTGGATCAGGCCATAGGCCCATCTAGTCCAGCTTCCTGTATCTCACAGCGGCCCACCAAATGCCCCAGGGAGCACACCAGATAACAAGAAGACCTGCAAGGCCTCCTGGGAATTGTAGTTAAGAACATAAGAACAGCCCCACTGGATCAGGCCATAGGCCCATCTAGTCCAGCTTCCTGTGTTTCACAGCGGCCCACCAAATGCCCCAGGGAGCACACCAGATAACAAGAGACCTCATCCTGGTGCCCTCCCTTGCATCTGGCATTCTGGCACCTTGCATCTGGCATTCAATTTTCTCCCATAAAATTGTCCAGTCCCTTTTTAAAGGTAGCTAAGCCAGGTGCCATCACTGCAAACTGTGGCAAGGAGTTCCACAGATTAATTACACACTGGGTAAATATATCTTTTTTTCCTTTTTATCTCTCCTGACACCCAATTTTAGTGAATGTCCCCAGGTTCTAGTGTGTGCAAGAGGAAACAGAAAATCCTTCCAGTCACTCTATCCATTCCATATATAATCTTACATGCCTCAATCATATCCCCCTTCAGGCATCCTTTTACTAGAATAAAGAGCCCCAAATGCTTTTTCTCATAAAGGAGTTTTGGAGTTCCTAGAGCTCATTGTATCTGAATGGATACAAATCAGGAATGAACAATTGGATACTGGGCTTTGTGAATATGACTCTTCTGTAGTGTTCTATCTGATTCAGCACAGACCACAGCACCATCTCTTTAGGGTTTCAGGTTGTTTCCTGCTCTTTCCTAGAACTGCCATGGATTAAACTTTCTGCAGTCCATCACTGAGCTACAGCTAAAGAGAACTAGGTAGTGGGAGAAAGAGGAGGCAAGGAAGCAAATATACTGGAAGGTTGGAGTACTCGTGTTGACCTACAGCTTGCAATGACTTCATGGATGGGATGGCACTGTGCATTCAGATGTATGTGCCAGCTCACATCCTCCAGCAGGGGCTCAGAAGTGCCTTATGGCACTTTTACAACACCCGGAGGCCGGTGCAAAGGACTTTCCTTGGGTGCAGTTTGGATTGCACCCTACAATGTTGAAAGGCCATGGTCTAGAGCAGGGGTCTCCAAACCCCGGCCCGGGGGCCAGATGCGGCCCGTGGCAAGCCTGTATTCGGCCTGCGGCCAGCCTCTTGTCCCCTGAAAGCCTCTGGCCCACTTGGCCAAACATGACTGGAACTATGCTGGAGGATGTTCTAAGGGCTGAAGAGTTTGAAGGAATGAGCCCATTCATTCATTTATTCACTCATCTAAGTTCCGCCTCTAATTTATTTATATAAATTTTATATTTAAATTTTTTTCCGGCCCCCAACACCATTCCAGATATTTGATGCGGCCCTCTGGCCAAAAAGTTTGGAGACCCCTGGTCTAGAGCGTGTAATAATTTGGAACAATACATTATCCCGGCCCTGTTTGAAAGGAAAGTCTCTTCTCTGTGTCCAAATTGGTGGGTTATATCTATGGAAACAATGAATCGGCAAACAAAGAACTGACCGTACCCCCCTTGGAAGATAAACCTGCTAAAAATATTCTTAGGGTAAACTCACTTTAAAAAATAAATCAAGATAACAATGAACTAATTAATATGCAGGTGTGACCAGCAGAAATCTTATTAACACAATTAACCAATTCTCCAGGGACACCGACACAGATGTCTGCCAGGAAGGCAGACAGTAGTTCAAAAGGGCCTCCGTAAAACAGGTGTAAAGTTTCCCAATCTGCATTTCAGGGAGAAAAGACAGCCACAATTGGAAAGCTGAACCATTGACCTGATGTAGTTCCTTATTCAGGATGGCAAGAATCTGAATCTATAGAGAGACAGATGCCAATACTCGTCACAGAGACTTAACTGACTTCGTGATCAATGAGGTTTTGAATCTGAGAGTGAAACAGGCACATACAGCCCATGTTGGTTACGTGTGATGATAATGTGTGCACAGCCTACATGATTTTGCTTTTTGCTGTCCCATGAAGAAAGGCGATACTTGATTTGCAAAACCGTTGTGTGTTAAATGGGTACAGAGCAATCCTAACTGGCACTCGATCCACAACAGGGGTCCTGTGCTGGCTTCCGGGTGCCATGAACATAAGAACAGCCCCACTGGATCAGGCCATAGGCCCATCTAGTCCAGCTTCCTGTATCTCACAGCGGCCCACCAAATGCCCCAGGGAGCACACCAGATAACAAGAAGACCTGCAAGGTTTCCTGGGAATTGTAGTTAAGAACATAAGAACAGCCCCACTGGATCAGGCCATAGGCCCATCTAGTCCAGCTTCCTGTATCTCACAGTGGCCCACCAAATGCCCCAAGGAGCACACCAGATAACAAGAGACCTGCATCCTGGTGCCCTCCCTTGCATCTGGCATTCTGACATAGCCCATTTCTAAAATCAGGAGGTTGCACATGCACATCATGGCTTGTAACCCGTAATGGATTTTTCCTCCAGAAACTCGTCCAATCCCCTTTTAAAGGTGTCCAGGCCAGACGCCATCACCGCATCCTGTGGCAAGGAGTTCCACAGACCAACCACACGCTGAGTAAAGAAATATTTTCTTTGGTCTGTCCTAACTCTCCCAACACTCAATTTTAGTGGAACTCCTAAAATTTAGTTCCTGGTTCTGGTGTTATGTGAGAGTGTAAAGAGCATCTCCCTATCCACTCTGTCCACCCCCTGCATAATTTTGTATGTCTCAATCATGTCCCCCCTCAGGCGTCTCTTTTCTAGGCTGAAGAGGCCCAAACGCCGTAGCCTTTCCTCATAAGGAAGGTGCCCCAGCCCCGTAATCATCTTAGTCGCTCTCTTTTGCACCTTTTCCATTTCCACTATGTCTTTTTTGAGATGCGGCGACCAGAACTGGACACAATACTCCATGTCATAAAGCATGTAAACCATTGTGTGTTAAGTGGGTACAGAGCAATCCTAACTGGCACTTGATCCAGCACAGGGGAAATGTGCTGGCTTCCGGGTGCCATGAACATGATGTAAAGCATGTTCACACCACCTTGGGAGTCAGCAGGGCCGCTGCAGGGGGCCTGCGTTGGCTCCTGGAGGCTGGATTCAGACCCTGCACCAGTAAGTTTGTGCCGGCTGAGGCAGGCTGGCACAGGGGATGCGAGAGGGAGCCACTGCCTGGGATGGCTCTGAAGGGGAGGGGAAAAGGCTGCTTGCATGCCGTGGTGAAGCTCCCAGAAAAAAAGTGCCTTGCATCCCCTCTTGCTTTGCCACTGTGTGGCACACCTGTGGATCTTTTGCGGAACAGCATGCGAAATTCCTGCAGTATATTCTACAGCTTCAATGTCCTACCACATCATGCTGCATATGTAGATCATTTACAAATGCAAAGAAGGAACATGATGCATCCAGTGCTAGATCTCCACCCCCCCCCTTTTCTGGAGCCCTCTGGATGGCACCTTTGTTGTTATCCGAGGCCCCCCTTTTGGTCCGGCTAAATGGAGGTGAGGTTTTCCAGGTGACCCCTGACATTCACCTAATTGTCCCCTCGCTTTGATGAGACGCGCCATAAAGCCGGCAAAGGGATCAAATTAAATTTGAGTGGCGGCAGAGCAGCTTTAGTACATTGATTAGACTTGAAAATACCACATTTAAATATCGTAGCATTTATAGGGATTAGCCGAGGCAAAGCGACTGGCTGGGGAGAGGCAGGAGCAATAAAGAGCTCCTGTATCAATCGTTGAATGCGACTGTTCTCCGCAGCCTCTGTGGTGAAAGGTGCCCCGACCTTTTCCCTGCCTGTCCTAATAAATATATCTGGCAACTAGTGCAGGTGGAAAATGGGATGGGGATCATATCCGCAGTAGCTAGCAACAATTCATCAAGGATTCATATGGCATCCAGAATGCTCTCTCAGGTCCTCAGCTTTATGTTTACCATTCTACATCTTTGATCCCCAGTGAGTGGTGGGTGGAACTGGTCATCCCCTCCGACATGACTAGATCCAAACACAGACAAGCATTGCCAGGCTTGATCTTAAGAAACCAACGTATCATCGCTCCACATGATTGAGTGATTGGCAGCAATATGTGTGTCCCTACCTGCCATCTAGCATGGTCAGGTGGACTTTGGGTGCTCTGTCTCTGGTGCGTATCAATCCCAGTGGTTGGACTGGGGAGGGGCTATTGGTGGACCAGATGATGAAGACACTGGATCCACAAAGAACTTGTCTGTGGTCTTTCTGCAGTGGTACTGATTTCAGAGTGTGTGAGTGAAACATGTGGGGGGGAATGGGCGGGAGAAGGGAGCGAAGGGAGCTCAATCTTCATCGCCGATTTCTCAGAAAGCAGAACTCTCAAGTTTCTTGACGGAGCTAGTCAAGGCAAAACGAGAAGCAGAAAATACGTTGGGACACTGCAATAATTACAGAGAGGCCAGCGATCTATAATTGACTTGATACGGTGATTATGGAAAATGATAGACTGAATGCAATTACGGCTTATGACACTTTGGTGGTGTCTTAGCAAGCGGGCATGTTCTGCTCGGAAAGAGAAGCCATGCGGCACCATGAACCCAATGAGGGGTGCTCCTGAAATTTTCCCCATCCAAATTGCTCCCCCAAAACTCTGGGGTTCCCAATGACCTGGTCTTTTTTCCAAAGCAAATCTAGCGCATTAAGATCTTGCCATTGCTCTTTTCCCCTCCCAGTAATGATCACTTTGTTGCCATTCCTTACACATTTTAACAGTTTGATTTCTGTTCCACTTTCTGGCCCTAAAAAATCTCAGAAATGTTGTTTCCCATTATTCTATTTTTCTCAAGGTAAAGAAAAAACAAAAAAGCAAGCACTTAAATGCATATTTTTAAAGCATTTTCTCCAGTATTTTGATATATTTCTTACCCAAACAGCTGGGGTGATAATATATTGCAAAATCTGCATTTAAATACATGTTTTGACACAAACGTATGGAATGCATATAATCAGTATGTATCTCCATAGCTTCTTAAATCTGGTACGCTGGGGAGCAGGAAGGGTTTGGAGCCATGCGCTCTGTCGAGAGGACAGACATTTGGTAACATTTCTAGGGTTGGTTTGTGTTTGTTTTTTATAAACTTCCAAATTCTGTACATATGTTGCAGTTCCTTCATTTCACGAGCACCTTCCCACCCTCTATATTACTAATTGTGCACTGATAAAGCTGCAAAACACGTGATGTGATTGTAGGCATGAGTTCTTGTTGTTGCATCCAATTCTTGTTGTGTGCTTGTTCTAACGTACTTGTACAGTTAAATGTGTTGTTAACACACCACAAAAAAGCAAACTGATTGTCCATTCCATTGTGTCAGATTTTTGGGGGAGCAGTGTTTTACCAATGTTCAGGAGCACACGTGTGCATTAGTGAAAAACAGAAAAAGGATGGTGATGCAGCCATGCATGTGATCATATCATGATTTCCTTTTTTGCAGCGTTTTATTGATGTGCATGTAGCCATTGGTTATGAAGGAGGGCGTGAGATGCCCTTGAACCGAGGCAGGGGTGTCCAAACTTTTTGGCAGGAAGGCCACATCATCTCTCTGACACTGTGTTGGGGGCAGGGAATAAAAGAATTAATTTACATTTCAATTTTGAATAAATTTACATAAATGAATATATTAGAGGTGGAACATATATGATTGAATGAAGGTCTTGCAATAGCTCAAGGCCTTGTACAAAGCAAGGTCAGCCTTTCCTTTGCTGCTGTTGCAGCATCACAGATGTGAAACAGCAAGCAGTGGAGGGAGCCCTCGTCCCACGGCTCACACAAGAGGTTGAACAGTTGACCATTACGGTGAGAGCGGTTGCATCAGGACGGCACAGGCTCCAACAAGTCTCCGGAAGGCCAGAGTCTCATTGGAGACTAGGGGCTCCCTGCGGGCCAGATTGGGAGTCCTCGAGGGCTGCAAGTGGCCCCAGGGCCGGGGTTTGGGCACCCCTGAACAGTAAACTACCTCACAGTGTGCATGCTTTAATTTTGGGATCCATTTTAGAAGTTTTTCTAGTTCAGCTGAAATTCAGAAGTAGTAGAGCACAAGACGATGTGAACAAGAGGAACGATAGCGGAATGGAATGGACAAAATGTTTTCATCTCTATGCTCAACCTCAGATGTTCCATAAGAAGCAGCGAGCGTAACCCAAGGGGATCCCCTACCCTCTAAAATGTTTAGAATCCCTCAAGCCAATGCATTCCAAACTGGCATGTTTGTCTCGGATCAACACTGTTAAAGTACCAAGACTCACTCTGTGGTACAACAATCAATGATACAATGTACAATGTACAATGGTACAAATTTATGGTAAAGCCACACCTAGAGTATTGTGTCCAGTTCTGGTCGCCGCATCTCAAAAAAGACATAGTGGAAATGGAAAAGGTGCAAAAGAGAGCTGGGCTGGGGCACCTTCCTTATGAGGAAAGGCTACGGCGTTTGGGCCTCTTCAGCCTAGAAAAGAGATGCCTGAGGGGGGACATGATTGAGATATACAAAATTATGCAGGGGATGGACAGAGTGGATAGGGAGATGCTCTTTACACTCTCACATAACACCAGAACCAGGGGACATCCACTAAAATTGAGTGTTGGGAGAGTTAGAACAGACAAGAGAAAATATTTCTTTACTCAGCGTGTGGTTGGTCTGTAGAACTCCTTGCCACAGGATGTGGTGATGGCGTCTAGCCTGGATGCCTTTAAAAGGGGATTGGACAAGTTTCTGGAGGAAAAATCCATTACGGGTTACAAGCCATGATGTGTATGCGCAACCTCCTGATTTTAGAAATGGGTTATGTCAGAATGCCAGATGCAAGGGAGGGCTCCAGGATGAGGTCTCTTGTTATCTGGTGTGCTCCTTGGGGCATTTGGTGGGCCGCTGTGAGATACAGGAAGCTGGACTAGATGGGCCTATGGCCTGATCCAGTGGGGCTGTTCTTATGTTCTTATGTAATGAGCTATCAAGGAGTACAAAAAAGGGAATTTGGGGAGAATAGACATCTACATTGTTTTCGTTAGACCAGGGCAAAACAGCAGAGATGTTGTTGAAAGTGAATGCTGTCTTGTTCCTAAGCTTCACCCACGGCAGGCCCAAAACATCCAGATGCCTGAAGCTGTATGCCAAATGCTGGTCCCCTTACCCAATGATGTGCCAAGCCATTGTTCCTCCCATTCTCCAATGTTCTAGCTCTCCCCTCCCTTCTACATTTCATCTTCTCCCCTATCCCCCTCTTTCTTTTCCAAGCCAGGGAGAAGGTGGAGAGGTGACGCAGGTGGACAGAGATGGTTGCCCCACAAATCCGTTGCCTGAGGCAACCTCTTCAGTTGGCTTCATGGATGGCTTCATGTTTACAAGAAGAGAATTTGTCTTGGGTTTCCCTTACAGGGCATAGACCCATCTCTAGGATCTGCCATTTTTCTGAAAGACCAAAACCCTCCCTATGCATAATTCTTTCACTGCTTCCATTTTTTTTTTTTTTAAAAAAGAACCCTGTCCTAATTCCCAGACACACCTCTGCCTGGCGAGAGCACATTCCTTAAACATCTTGCTGCAATTCAAAGACATTCAAATGGTGGCAAGGCCACTCTGGTCAAGCGTTGGAGAGGAAATTGGAATTTGTATGAGCCCCCATTCATAGAACTGAATAGCACCCAGTGTACTGGAGCTCTGTATATTATAATTTGATAATACACACACCAACACAGATATATAATTTGATTAGAGAAGTGAACAATACCGATGTGGCAGGCTACTAGGGTTGGATAGATCTCTCAGTTTCTGTTCCATCCAGACTTCATAGAGCTTCCTTTGACTTCCATTCTGCTAAAAATCTAGATTATTTTTTTCCCTTTCATCACTAGGAAATGAAATTCATATTTAATCCTTTGTTTTCCACAAGCAAACATACGTATTTCCTACTGAAATGATTGGTGTGATAATAATAGTATACATTTGGAAATGTGTTTTTACATCCATGTTGGCAACCTTCAGTCTCGAAAGACTATGGTATTGCGCTCTGAATGGTGGTTCTGGAACAACGTCTAGTGTGGCTGAAAAGGCCGATTCGGGAGTGACAATCCCTTCCACACCGGCAGCAAATGCAGTCTGTCCCTGGTCTGTCTCCCTGGCTATGGGCCTTCCTTCTTTGCCTCTTAGCCTCAGACTGTTGGCCAAGTGTCTCTTCAAACTGGGAAAGGCCATGCTGCACAGCCTGCCTCCAAGCGGGCCGCTCAGAGGCCAGGGTTTCCCACCTGTTGAGGTCCACTCCTAAGGCCTTCAGATCCCTCTTGCAGATGTCCTTGTATCGCAGCTGTGGTCTACCTGTAGGGCGCTTTCCTTGCACGAGTTCTCCATAGAGGAGATCCTTTGGGATCAGGCCATCATCCATTCTCACATGTCTCGGTCATGTGACCGAGCCAACGCAGGCGTCTCTGTTTCAGCAGTGCATACATGCTAGGGACATGCATGGAATGTATAGATATGCCTGGATTTTATACATTTCAACCACTGAGGTAGGAGGAGGGGTAAGAACCATGCATTTTACTGTGAATTGTGGCAAGAGAATAATTCAGTAGCATTCTCCAGTGACACTTTTTTTTTTTTTTTTTACCATGTATGCAACTTGTTGCAGAGACATAAGAACATAAGAACAGTCCCACTGGATCAGGTCATAGGCCCATCTAGTCCAGCTTCCTGTATCTCACAGCGGCCCACCAAATGCTCCAGGGAGCACACCAGATAACAAGAGACCTGCAAGGCTTCCTGGGAATTGTAGTTAAGAACATAAGAACAGCCCCACTGGATCAGGCCATAGGCCCATCTATTCCAGCTTCCTGTATCTCACAGCGGCCCACCAAATGCCCCAGGGAGCACACCAGGTAACAAGAGACCTGCAAGGCTTCCTGGGAATTGTAGTTAAGAACATAAGAACAGCCCCACTGGATCAGGCCATAGGCCCATCTATTCCAGCTTCCTGTATCTCACAGCGGCCCACCAAATGCCCCAGGGAGCACACCAGATAACAAGAGACCTCATCCTGGTGCCCTCCCTTGCATCTGACATAGCCCATTTCTAAAATCAGGAGGTTGCACATACGCATCATGGCTTGTAACCCGTAATGGATTTTTCCTCCAGAAACTTGTCCAATCCCCTTTTACAGACCTTGGTGCAACAATAAGTTATCTGTCTCTTAAGCAATCCTAGGAATTATGTGTTTGATTATTTAGCACAGTGGTCTTCAACCTTTTTCGTGCCACAAGCCCAATAAAAAGATAAATAACGTATGAGACTGGGAACTCACTGTTGATCCCTCCCCCCTCTGGGAATTCTATCTGCCCACCCCAGGTCCCCATCGCTGCCCACTCCCCACCCCACTACACCCTCCCAGCACTGTCGACTGTAGCCAAATATTCTCATTAGAGAGAGCAGGAAAAGTTTTCATGAAACCTGGCACTATTTTAGCAGAATTGCTAAGAACCTGAGTGGGACTGGAGGTGACTCCAGGTGACTCCCTCTTTACCTAGTGGTGCTCTCGTTCAGTGGTCTTCAACCTTCTCATTTCTGTAAGTTGCCGCAACCTCACAACTGAGGCTTTGTGACCCCATTGTGACCCCGTGAAGAACACTGATTTGCCAGATTGGCATCCCGTCTTGAAGTCTTCAAGCGGTCATATAAACATGCTTCGAAAAGTTATTCATGGTCTCAGAAGGGGGTGAGCTTCTATATGTAGGACATCCACCCTCAGACAAAGAAATAGAGAGTCTCACACTACACCAGACATCTGTTCAGGTTTGGCAAAGTGCAAGTCCCGGAAGAACAGTTCCCAAGTCAAATTTGGAAGTGGAGCGGAGAGACATTTTTAACCCAGAAGGACCACAGATTTTCATAGACAGGTGATGATGGCTCCTTGCATGAGGACCTGAGCATGAGTGACAGACTTGAGGTAGCTGCTCAAAATTCCTACCCATGGTGACTCCCTACTCTGCCCACGGACAGCTGATCCTGTTTTCACAGGCAGTATGATCTTCATGTCCTGTGGACTTCCCAGATAAATCCTTGTCACCCTCCGTGTCTTATCCCATGAATTCGCATATCCATTTCTATAAAAGCGAAACCCATTTTGACACACATCTAGTCACTTCATACCCATTCACGGCCATGTGCAGTAGTAAAAAAAAAATTCTGAGAGGCCTATCATGCAGTGTTGACATGAGCTCCACCAAGGGAATTTGCAATGTTTGTAAATCTGTGAGTGAATCTGCTCCAGAAAGTGCTATGGGTACTGTTTATGGGAATTATTTTCCACGAAAACGGCACATGAAATGATATGCTTATGGTAATGTGTAGTAAGTGTATAGTGGGTCATGGGAACCTAACCCCATTTTTCTCATAGGATCAATCAGTGCCCTCACTAGGGTTCATGTCACCTGGTGCAAAAAGTTAGCGCAGGGGTGTCAAACTCATTTCATACCGAGGGCCGAATAGCATTCATGTAGCCTGCCGAGGTGATGTCATTACATAGGAAGTGATGTCATTAAATGGGTCAAAACCAGAAATAAACACTCTGTTCTTGTGCAGGAACTCATTAGCTGCTAATGGCAGGAGAGAAAATCTTGATCCTATTTCTAGATATCGGAGAGCCCAATAATCATGTGGGCCACCCTTTCAGCAGTGTGACCTCAGCATTGCTCAGCAGCTGAGAGCCCGAGGGCCAGATAAAAAGCTTCTGCGGGCCACATCCGGCCCCCGGGCCTTATGTTTGGTAACCCTGGGTTGGAGTGTAACCCCTTTTATGGCCCACCTCCCATGCAATGGGTGAGGCAGCACCCAGCACCTCCCCACCTCTGTTGGTTTCTTGGCTATACCTTTTAACAGAATAGAGATATTTCAACGTGGTTTGTTTCATTGCTTTGTGCATGAAATTACACAACAATTTATATATATATATATATATCTCAATTAATTACACCATCAATTGATGGTGGTAGTATTCGAAAATATCAAGATTTTAAAAATTTGGGTAAGTAGTGGTGTCACTCCCCCCATGCATGTCACCTGGTGCGGCCCACACCCCTCTAGTGATGCCACTGGGGTCAATACTTCAGTAGTCATGCTTTCTGCTATCGTGGGGTTTTTCCAGCAACATAACCCTCACTGTTCGCAAGAATTGACTGTGAATCAATCAATCAACCCTTTGCTGGCATTAATAATAAAAGAATTGTATGTAGTTGGCCATGGAGGGAAACAGGATTTTGGGTGAGACGGAGCTTTGGTATACCAAGACTCACAACTTGCTTTCTTAAGTTTATGTTGTTGAATGAAAACGTCTTGATGCTCCTAGTGCTGGTCGTTGCTGACCATTAGGTAGTTGCTGGGCACCAGCTTCAGGGATTTCAAGAGGGTGCGTTGAACCCAGTAGACACGTAAGAGAAAAGCCTTTGGAAGGAGAAGATGAAAGAAACCAGCCAATGGGAAGCTGAAATCTACGTAGTACAAGGATGAGTGTGGGCGAACTCATGCAACCATCTGGTAGCTGCAAGAAAAGCCTACCCTTGTTGGCTCTGGCTCACAGAGAACCAATCTCGTACATCCCTCACCACAGGCAAAATTCGGTTTTATTTTTGTTTGTTTTCTATGGTGCAAATAATGAAAAAGCAATTATTTGGATGGCACACTAAGGGCCGAATATTGCTAATAATGCTTAACAGCATTATATTCTTATTCATATTATTATGTATAATGATATTGATTTGGTCCTTATAGACCACAAATACCTAGCATGTATGCACTGCTGAAACAGAGACGCCTGCGTTGGCTCGGTTATGTCGTGAGAATGGATGATGGGCGGATCCCAAAGGATCTCCTCTATGGAGAACTCGTGCAAGGAAAGCGCCCTACAGGTAGACCACAGCTGTGATACAAGGACATCTGCAAGAGGGATCTGAAGGCCTTAGGAGTGGACCTCAACAGGTGGGAAACCCTGGCCTCTGAGCGGCCCGCTTGGAGGCAGGCTGTGCAGCATGGCCTTTCCCAGAGACAGACCAGGGACAGACTGCACTTGCTCCCGGTGTGGAAGGGATTGTCACTCCCGAATTGACCTTTTAAGGCACACTAGACGCTGTTCCAGAACCACCATCCAGAGCGCGATACCATAGTCTTCTGAGACTGAAGGTTGCCAACACATAAGACCACAAAAATTGGGATGAGTGAATATCCTGTGTTCCATTTCTTCACGGATTTGAAAGTTGACTCTGCCTTACATTCTGAGTCTCGTTTTTAGAAATAGGCTATCTCAGAATGCCAGATGCAAGGGCGGGCACCAGGATGCATGTCTCTTGTGTGCTCCCTGAGGCATCTGGTGGGCCATTGCGAGATTCGTGGTGAGAAGTTGGACTAGATGGACCTTTGCCCTGATCCAGTGAGGCTCTTATGTTCTTGTGAATGATGACCATTTTAAAAATGAACTCTGGAACTGCAGTTTGACACAGACCCTTTGGTGCCCTTGATGATGTCCTCAAAAAGTGGTTCCCTGATGCAGGGAGAATGTCGGTAGCCCTGGGAAAGCGACATTTCCCAACACTTCTAGCATGCAGCCATGGTAAGAATATTTACAGACCGCTTTGCAACAACGAAAAAGAAAAGTTCAACAAGCGGTTTACAAATTTAAAATTGGATAACTAAATAAATCCCTCTGCTTACAAAGAAGCAGTGAAACACATGGAGGAGAATCAGTCCATCATGGCTGTTAGTCATAATAGGACCTTCATAGTGCTTGATACTGAGTCAGACCGTTGATCCGGCTAATTCTGTTGCATCTACACTGATTGACAGAAGCTTTCTAGGACTGGTCAAACAGGGATCATTACCAGTCTAAGCTGAGATGCCAGGGATTGAACTTGGGAGCTGCTGCATATAAACATGGGTTCTATCACTGAGCTCACCATCTATGATTTTGGGTCCATGTAGGATGCCAATTGCGGAAGTTGAAAAGGACGACAGCGATTCTCCTTGAACATTTGTGGGTCAGCTGGATGCCTGTCAGAAAATGCAGGAGAGTGCTTCATACTCCCCAAAATCCTCCAGTTTGTTGGATGTCAGGGGAAGCACGCTTTGGAGTCTCTAATGGAACATTGTTGGTGTAGAGGTGGAAAGGAGAAGGGCAAGGTGGCAAGCTTGCCTCTGGCATTATACTGTCGACCGACATCCTTTGCAAGGATCTCCCCCTGCTTTGAGCCTAGAGAGGGCAGAGACATGTGCTGGACAAGCCTGCAAGAGAGATTGGCAGAGATTTCAGGGAGAAAGCTGTGCAGGCTGGGCAGGAGATGGGTGGGGGGGGGAGAGGCAGCGGATGGGCAGACGGCAGAGTGGATTTCTGCTTGAGTGGTTATTATACCGTCGATTTGAAGAGACAGATGACGGCAGTGGCAGAGGAGGCAATAATTGAAAGCACCATGAAACATTAATGAATGCCCAGGGACTGGATCAGGAGTTGTTAAAGCTCTGTTCTCTCATGCCGTCTCTCTCTCTCTCTTTTTAAAGTCAAAATTGCTCCACTGCCCTCTAGGCGAGAAAGCCTTTTCTTGCTTTTAAAGGTACAGCCACACTGGGAAACAGCCCTTGTTTTGCAGCTGACTACTTCCTTGCTGTGATCAGTTGGGCTGCCAGGCACCTGACTGTTTCCCCAGCCCCACCCCCGGCACTGCACACACTAGAAGAAACTTTTTTTAAAAATGTTGATAATAGTGCAGCCTTCGGAAAAAAAGTTTAAGATGGGTCTGCTTTTGCAGCATTGATGAAGAGAGAGAAAGAAAGAAAGAAAGAAAGAAAGAAAGAAAGAAAGAAAGAAAGAAAGAAAGAAAGAAAGACTGGGGTGCCCCGAGAATCTATACTTAGATCACAGTTGATAAACTTTCAGTCCAATCCTATGTGTTCCAGCCCAGACTATCCTGTTGTGTCCAAAGGGATGGAGTCAGAGGCAAGGAGTGAGCCAGCCAGGCTTGCAAATGACACCAGATAATGATTCAGGAGAGTGAAAATCCCTGGGGTCATATCTCACAGAAGCAAATCCTGACAAAGCACCATTGAAATCAATGGGACTCCAGTTTGTCATGGTTCATTTCTCACAATTGATGTCAACGCTGTTTAGGCAAGATTCACTGTCTTTGGTTGTGACCCCGGAACTCTTCAAGAGTTCCCAAAGGGTCTCTCTGAACTGGACAAACGCGCAACAAAATGAGCAATGAGTTTCAGAGCCCAGTCCTCTCCCGCAGCATCTAATGCTGTGCGGTCATGTTGTCAGAGTGCACCCTGTATGCTCTGATGGGAGAGAGGTGATCAGATGGACAGTAAGAGGTGAGTAAAAAAAAAAAAAAAACTGTTTTACCTATCTCTGGGTAGGCCATCTGATTGCCTGTGGGTCTCCTTGGACCCAAGATAGCTATGTTGCTAGTGTAAGTTCAAGGCGAGGAAGGGGATGGGGATTATGTTCCAGGGAGTATTAAAGAGACTGAAAATAATATGGCAAGTATAATGATGCTTTAATACATTGTTTCTCAAACTGTGGGTTAGGACCCACTAGGTGGGTCGCAATCCATTCATTTTAATATTTTCATTTTAATATATTAGACATGATGCTACCATGGTATGAGACTGCAAATGTGACAGATCTGTACTTCTAACAGGCTACTATGTATATGCTTCTGACAATGATAGGAATTGGGACTTACTCCTGGGTGAGTGTGGATAGGATTGCAGCCTAAGATTGTTAAAACTCTTCCTGCTTGATGATGTCACTTCCGGTCATGACATCGCTTCTGGTGACAGATTCTCATTTGAAAATGTGGGTCCTGGCAGTTAATATAAATCTGGGATATATGTTTGGAATTTTTGTGCAGTTCTCATTGGCCCATCTCTTACATGATGTCATGGAGCTGGCCAAAGTTCAGAAAAGGGCAACTAACATGGTGAAGCGGATTGAGTGTTGGAAAAACCTTCCTTACAATTAAGTGCAGATGCGTTTGGAGATTTCTAACTTAGAAAAAAAGATAAAACTAAGGGGAGAAATGATTGAAATTTATCAAACTACCAATGAATGGTTGAAATTGAGTAGATAGAGTTTATTAAAAAAAAAAAAAAACCTGCTTTCATAAGAATAGAAATCAGTATCACCCAATGAAATTCATGAGTGATATGTCCAGGACAGGTAAAGAAGTGTTTTTTTTTCTTCACACATGGAATAATTAACTTGTATGGCATATATTTTATGCCGTAAAATATAATGATTGACACTGGTTTAGCAAGTTAGATGGTTTAGCAGGGATAAATCCATACAGGATAGGTTTATCAGTTGCTTTTAGCCACATTAGCTCCATGAATCGTCCAAGATTCACATATATCTCTTATCTTCCTGGGCTCTTCAAACATTGAGGGGTATGGATAAGCAGGAGCAAGGTGAGGAGATTCAAGAAATTTGAGGTTAATTCTTAGTCTTCTTGTTGGCATCCTTCAGTCTCGGAAGACTATGGTATCGCGCTCTGAATGGTGGTTCTGGAACAGAGTGTCCTCTCCAGTGCGCGAAGCCTGGGTAAAGTAGGTATGGAGGATAGGCTGTTACCCATGCAGCAAATCCCCCCTCTCCACGTCGCTGAAACGGACCAATGGAAAGGCAGAAGCCAATACTGTTGGCTCCAGTATAGGAGTTGCCAGAACGTGACTGTGTCCAGCCATGAACTGCCTCAGGGACTCCGGCTCCGGATTTTGCCTCAAGGTTGACTCCTGAAGCCTTTTCCATAACTGGAAGTAGCCACAAGGCAGTGGAGGTTTGGGACCAGAGTTTTCCTCCTCTCAGATGAGCTGCCTTCCCAGGCTGACGAGTCCCATCTACCCGGTGGCTGTTTAGTCGCCTCTTAGGACAAGTACAGCCAAACTGAGGGCCTATTCTTATCCCCAGCCCCCAGGGGAGAGTCTTATATGGACATTAAGCATGGAGAGTTACATTGAGGATTTGGAGAGTTCTAGCTGTCAGGGCCCAGGGCCACTGAGAGGAACAGAGGTGCCAAAATGGCCACTGCTACATTCAATGGGGCCAGGGCAGCCGCCGAAGTCTCCTCAGAGTCCCCGTGTAGAATGGTGGCAGTACCATTGGGTCTCCTTGGAGCTGCACCAGTTCTTGAGCTGGCAGAGAACCAAGGAGGTCCATGTAGGATGCCGCGGATCAGGAGAAGGCCCGGGATACAGTAGCAGCATCTGCCACCATCTCCGCTCCCCTCCTGGGCCGAATCTGCCCTTTCCCCCACCCAGTTCTGCCCACTCTCTACCTGTCCACCTTTCCCTCACCCCAAAAAGCCGCTCCACCAGCCAGCAGTAGTCCTTACCACTGGCCGCGCTCCACCATCATCTTCTTAGCCCTGAAGCTCAGCGCCAACTGGTACAGGACTCAGCACTGGTCCAGTGAAGGAGTGCCTTACAGCACTTTTACGATGGCGGTTGTCGGGGCAGAGTGCTGGCTACTAGCACTGCTCTAGCTCAGGATTGGGCCTTTAGACATCTTACGGACTGTGCTGTATATTGTGAGATAACTTCTTGGCCGTGATCTTGATTTCACCTCCCAGGAAACCATGTTCTTCCAGAGAACTTCTCCGTCATATTCTCTGGTTGGAAGTGCTTTTCTTGCCTGATAAGGCTAAGAGGTATTCAAATGGGCAAGTTGCTGCAGCTTCATCTCTGTCTCCACCCCAATCAATGACTGCGGCAGAACAAGGGACCTAGCGGAAGTCTACTTGGAGCAATTGCTCTGCAGAAGATGCAGTCAATCTCCAGAAAGCATTTCACCTCACTCCGTAATGGCCAACCCCATGTGAACTTGAGCCAGAGCAAGTCGTTGCATTAAAGTAGTAATCCCTCTATTATTAATGAAACCGGCTGTCCGGTTGCATTTCTTGTCAGGCCCGCTTGCAAACTATCCTGCTGGGATTCTCCGAGCCATTCTCCTGATGGTGCAAATGCACTGGTCAGCCCAGAATGGACCAGTGATGGAACCGAGAAAGTGGAAATGGGTGGGGCTCGATGCAAAGATATTTTGGCCACCATCAAGCAAGGTCACTGCTTCTTGCTGGATTTTTTTTAGCAATTATAATGGAGAACTCTAGATCCAGTGCTAGTGGCTGAAACAGGACCATCCACAGACAACACGGTCTTGGAACATGGATAATACCTTAGAGATAAGTAGAGTTTCGTGTTTCTAAAAGACACATGCACACACAGCTTTAAGGGGACAAGTCCCCCCAAACCATCATTAATGTTACATCGTTTCAGTTGCTACTTGTTAGCCAACCAGAATTTTTGGAGTAAGGATGGGGCATACATTTCTTAATTATCTAAGGGCAGTTCTAATGCATCCCTTCAGGAGATCTCCATGACTGCCCCCCCTGTCATAATGCAGCTCATGCCCCGTTGGTATGACTGCGCCACTGCTGGAACGCTGGATAGGACTGGGTCCTAACATAGCAACTGCTCAAGCAAATTTCCCCATGATCTGACTACCTGAAACTGTTGCCTCCCACACCCCCCCCACACCCCTTTGCAGGAACAGATCAAGCTGGGAAAGATGAGTAGACCTCCCTTTGACTACTTGGGTGGTGGACTGGTTGGTCTTTTGTCCCTTACAGACAAGCTGTAATGGGGAACAAGGAAATAAAGAATTTCTTTCATCCGACTTGCTACTCAACGCACTGCAATGTGAGCTTCAGGTCAGTCTGCCATCCTCCAATGCCAGGTTGAATGTGGCATGCTGCACCCTAGACAGACGGCCTCTTCCTCTTTGTGTAGCAGCCTGACATTCTAGTCCACCACCCTCCTCTCCACCACAATTCCCCTTCCGCTCTTTCCCCCTGTTTATTTTCAAATCTGGGAGTGAAGGAGAAGGAGGTGGACCATGAAGAGGAGAAGGGTGGAGGCAAAGCAGGGGTAGAGGTGGCCTGAAGAGTTCATACCCCTTTCTATTTTGCATCCTGAGATGACAACCTCGTCGATCTCATGTTCAGGCCAAACCTACTGTAGATGTCAGACTCTGGCCTCAGGAGAGGTCTGAGATGGACAACGGAGTTGACGACGTTTCAAGGAAGTCCACCTTCCGCCCTGCCTTGTGCCTGCAGGTTGGTCTTGTTTCGACACACCTTCCTTCTGCCTTGTGCCTGCAGCAACCAGAGAGCAAACACTCTGATTCCCACTTAGCCTGCCTCCTCCTGAGACTGGTACAGGAGTTAGTAGGCATGGGACCCTAGATGAGTGTTTGAATAAATCTGCAGCTGCAGCGATGAACTTCAATCTCGCTTTTAAAAAAAGGATATAATTTAGTCAAAGAGAAAAGGGGCTTTATTAAGCATCTCTAGCCTGTTGGCATGTTGAGGTTTTGCTCCATCCTACCAGCCCACATGGAAGACACTGATTGGAACTCTTGTCAGCTAACAAGCGTTCGGGGGGGGGGGAACAGAATGGGAAGTTCCCCCTCCTCTGGTGCTTTTGACTTTCTGTTTCTTCATGCTCAAGAGACCATGTCTTGAGCAGCCGCTTGAAGCTCAAAGCAGGGCTAGATTAGGAGTGACATGGCAGAGTGAGGTATATGCTCAGGAGATGCATTGAATGTCCCCGGTGGGAATCTTGTGGAGTACCCAAGATCAGAGAGTTCTGAAAGCTGCCAGGCCCATCTGGATTCAGAGAGTGACCCCCAAGGGTTGTGAACCTGTATGCAGTAGCCCAGAGATGGTGAACCTCTGACATGGCTGTCAAAAGGTGACATTCCCCAACACTTTGGGTGACCCACCAGCATTCACCAACACCCAACAACAACTGAGTTTGTTTTACCCACGTTTCATTTTTGTAAAATATCTGACATCTCCTTATATAATACATAGCAACACACAATTGGACTGTATTTTTTTTTAAATAAATGAATATGTAAAGAATTATTTCTCTTTTGTTTGGTGTGTGTGTGTGTGTGTGTGTGTGTGTGTGTGTGTGTGTGTGTGTGTGTGTGTGAGAGAGAGAGAGAGAGAGAGAGAGAGAGAGAGAGACAAGTAGAGTCAAGTTCCAATAAGTGTCTTCCATGTGAGCTGGTAGGATGGAGCAAAAGCACAACATGCCAACAGGCTAGAGATGCTTAATAAAGCCCCTTTGACTAAGAGTCAAGCTAGGCATTTTCCAAATTTTTGACACACCAAGCCCAAAAGGTTACCTTACCTCACTGCATTAGCCTGTTCCAGGGAAAGTTGGTTGTGAGTTGAATATATTGTCTCACGTTGATCTGATTGTTCATCCAATTGTGTGCATATTGTCTTTGTCGAACAAGGTTGGCCAAACTTATTCAACGTAAGAGCCCCGTATGATTTAACTTCAGATGTTTGAGAGCCACGAGAGAGAAGTTTGAGAGCTGCAATATGTAAGAAGCATTTAAATTCTCGAACATATTTATTCTCCATGAACATTAAATGTAGGTTTAAGTAAAAAAACATTTACCTTTCATATTCATCGTGATGCAAAAAGGAGCTCAGCCAACATATTTCCGAGAGCTGTACATTTTGTATCAAAGAGAGGCATGTGGCTTGCGAACTGTGGTTTGCCCACCCCTCTTATAGAAAGACCCTCAAAGTAGGTTTGTACCAAAGGGAAATGCTTTTGGAGTAATAAACAAGAACACCAATCCTTGATGGCTGTTGGTTACATTTTATAGTACTGTATTGTGTTTCTACAGCTGCTACCATTGACCAAAACCGGTGGTCTCCATGGAGTTCTTCCAGGAAGGGAGGGTTTGTAACTTCCTAATTAACCTTGTTCCTTTGGCTGGTGGCCAAGGTTGGAGTGCTGGAGTGACCTTCCCTTCCCCTCTGAAATCCCAGGGCATCAGCAAAAGCAGGGACATCATGTAAGATGCTGCCCCACTTACAGCAAAGTTACAGGGTTAATATTTTCAAGCAACGTCCCAGCAGGCCCAGGGGCTTGCACTTAAGCATCAGAGACACATGCCCAACACTTTCAAACACTTCCTGCACCCCAAAGGTGCACCCATTTCTTCCTTTCTAACAATAAATATGTCCATGTCTGGGAAAGGTGCATGATGGGAGAATTTAGATGCCCACCGCCAAGATGCCTTTGAGGTGCCGCTCAGTCAGTGGTGTAATCAGGGGCTGTGGAGCCCAGGGCAGCAATGTTGTGACATTACGTGACATCACTTCCTGTCTGGGCACTCATAACAGCAGCTGGGGCGATTTTACCCCAGCTGCCACTCAGAGTGTGTATGTGCCTCAGTTGCTTTCAGAATCACAAAGTGGCAAGAGCTTGTGGACACTCACAGCAGCAGCTGGTGCCCCTCCTCAGGTGGTGACCAGGGCACATGCCCTGACTTATCATGCCTTAAGATATGCCACTGTGCTCAGTTGCCATGTTATCAGGCAGGCACATGTCTCTTGGTTTCCCACAGCTATCACTCTGTGTGCTGCTCACTAGTTCAAGGGACACTGCATTGGCTCCTCTAGCTTCTCCTTTGCACTACAATCCCTGCGCAACAGCCATTAAGTCCCTCTGACATCCCTTTACGCTTCCTCCAGAGCCCATTAACATATCACCAGCAGGCCCAGAGACAGGCAGGACTCTCTGCCACCACCCCATGCAGTCATTAAAAATACATTACGGTTAACCCTGTCTTTGGCACTGCATTCAGAGTTACTTAAACCACATTGAAAGTGGTCTGGCTCCTTCTTTAACCATGATGAAGTGAGGATCTCGTTTTATTTAACTCTACATCCAAACTTGAGGGTCAAAGTGGTATCAACCCTGATTCCTGAAAGTGTGCCGTGTGACCTGAAGTCCTATTGAGCACTCATCTGTAGGGCAAACACGCAAGGGCCTTGGTTGTCTCTTGTACATAAATCCTGGACTCAGTAGTGCCAAAGTACCTTTGGAAGTAAAGTAGTTCGTCATGAGATCCTGCAAAGACTACACAAACACTACCACACTAACCTCAAATGGGTGAATTTTTGATTTCTGGAGAACTTACATGAAATTTCTTCATTAGAGTGTTTTTCATTCCTGTCCTTGAGTTCTACTTTGAACGTATCACACACTCTTTACAGCGCAATCCTAGATATGTCTACTCAGAAGGAAGCTTCCCTGAGTTAAATGGGACTTAATCCCAGGTGCGCATAAGCTTGCACCCTGAAGCATGGAGCACATTTCATCTCAAACTCTTGGAGTGGGTTGCAAGAGTTGAAAATGACAGCCTAGAAAATTGATGTGTGGGATGAAACAATCAAATCACCATCAAAAGATATGTTAGAGGACACGTTGTGGAACTATATGGAATGAACTTGCTTCCATGGTGTGTGTCTCCTGGGACCTTCATCCACTGGCATGAAGCAAGCAATCCCAAACTCTACTCACTGAGCCAGACTTACCATCCTCCCTCCTTCCATCCATCTGCACCTCCTCCCCATTCATCACTCATCTGCATCTGGGGCCAAGGCAAAATTATGCTTATGCCCTACACCAGGGGTGCCCAAACCCCAGCCCTGGGGCCACTTGCAGCCCTCGAAGCCTCTCAAAGCAGCCATCAGGGAGCCCACAGTATCCAATGAGACTCTGGCCCTCCAGAGATTTGTTGGAGCCCACACTGGCCCAAAGCAACTGCTCTCAGCGTGAGGGCGACTGTTTGACCTCTTGCGTGAGCTGTGGGATGAGGGCTCCCTCCACTGCTTGTTGTTTCGTGTCTGTGATGCAGCAGAGGCAGCAAAGGAAAGGCCGGCCTTGCTTTGTGCAAGGCCTTTTATAGGCCTTGAGATATTGCAAGACCTTCATTCATTCATATAAGTTCATCTTTAATATATTCATTTACGTAAACTTATGTAAATTTATTCAAATTTTAAATGTAAATTAATTCTTTTTTTCCCCAGCCCCCGACACAGTGTCAGAGAGATGATGTGGCCCTCCTGCCAAAAACTTTGGACACCCCTGCCCTACACCAACAATTTGCGTCCAGTGTGCTGTGGCACATTGATGTGCTGCGAATGGTCTTTAGGTGTGCCGCAGGAGTTTGGGGGAAGGTAATTGATTAGTAGGGCTATTGGGGGATGTGAGGCCCCTAACAGCAGTGTGGTGTGCCTTGTCAATTGTTTAAAAAAAAAAATTGATACTGTGCTTTGGGAATTTTAGCACCTTCTCACTGTGCCATGAGAATATTAAAAAAAACTGAAAATCACTGCCCTAGACAAATTTCTCATAGGAAGCTGTCCAATATTGAGTTAAGTCCATTGGTCATCCAACTCACTACAGTTGCCATCGATTAGCAACAGTTCTCCAAGGTTTTGGACAAGGTTCTTCTGCCTACCTGGAGATCCCAGGGATTCCCTGGGGATGCTTAATTTGGGATCTTCTGCTTGGAGAATATGTGCTTTAGCATTGATCACTGAGCTATACCCTCTCTTCCCCTCTCAGATTACAACTTGTTGATCCTGACATTTCTCAGCCGCAGTCCTTTGGAAAGAATTTCACCTGAGCCTTCCTGTCTGAAGACATCATCACACTTGCTGTAGGAGGTCCCACATGGTGTGGTTTTGGAAAAACCAGTGATAGAGCAGGATGAGGAAGCAGGTATTTAGCTACCTGATTAAGGGCCCAATCCAATTCAATTTTCCAGTGCCGGTGCAGCTGTGCCAATGGGGCGTGCACTGCATCCTGTGGTGGGGAGGCAGCCACAGAGACCTCCTCAATGTATTGGAACATTTGTTCCCTTACTTTGGGGCTGCACTGTGGTTGCACCGATGCTGGAAAGTTGGATCAGATTGGGCCCTAAGTGAGCAGGTGTGGTTTGCATCTGTGACAGGCTGAAAGGAGGCAACAGCAGACCTGAGGCAAAGAGCACCCAGAATCCTCTGCTCCCTTGCCTCCCCACATCTGCCACAGATGTAAGCAGCAACGGGTTGCTTTATGGCTGGGCTGGCAACGTCCCGCTAGAGAAGAAGACCTGATGCTTTATTCCACCCCTACCATTACACCCCTACAATTCTACAGTGTGTGTAGCTTCTAGCTCATTCATGTTTCCCCCCCTTCATGATCAATGTACACAAGTGCATTGATGACAAGCAAAATATGTTCATCAGTTCACACACACACAGTTGCATTAAGATTCTTTTTGTGTGGTGTTTTTCCAGTCTATAGCAGCACCAATAAAACACGGTACGAAAAGAATCAGGAACGATCATCTGACGATACGAGCACAAACATCTTGCTTTCGGGCAGAGTTTTACCAGTGCATGTGCATATCTGTCAGGAAGGCGGAGTGGAGTGGGAAGAGGTGATGTAAATGAACTGAACAAATTGCACATGTCCAATTATGGAATTACTGTGAGAGCTTCTCCTCCCTTGATCTGGAATTCAAGAGAAATGGAATAGAAAAGCAGTGCGTATCAGAGAAAGAATAAAAAGAAGGAATGAGGAAAACAATCCCTATTCTCTGTTGTCGTCGTCCCCATGCCACCTGTTCTTAGAAGTGCTATTTTATAGCTGGAATTAATTTTGGGGGGGAAAAAATCAAGCCAGTTTTCATATATTGAATGTTCCTGCAAAATTCAAGTCAAGATTTACAGTGCAGTCTCCCATGTCTCCCATGTCCCAGTCCTATCCGGGCTTTACAATGGTGGCTCTCACGATCTGCCACTGTCAATCTCATGGCACAGCTGCCACACCACTGTTCAGTGGGCTGTGACCACAAGTGCAAAGACTTGGGGGGCCGCACATGGGCGACAGTGGCCTGCAAAATCTGCCAGTAAGTCAGTGGCAAGAGAGGATCAGGGAGGATCAGGGGATGATCGGGTGGGAAGCATGCTGGACTGGGGCAGTTCTGGGGTAGAGGGGTGGGAGGATCATGGTGGCACAAGCTCCCACTGCGCTATACCCCTGGACCCACCTCCAACTTGCCATGGACTTCATGCCAACTAAAGAGCTTATCCGGGGACTCTAGTCAATAGTTAAATTTGCCAGCTGGGAAATTAAGCAGGAAATAAAGAAATAAATGTGAGACTAAGTAGCGGCCGCTGCTCTAATTTGGAGCAAGCAGATGACATGCACTCATCAGCAGAGGGGAGACGAGAGATGAAAGCTTGCAGGGCTGGTGAAAACCTGTCAAGATCGGTAGGAGCGCCGGCAGATGAAAGACAGGTGATAAAATAAGCTTACATGCAAATGGGGAAAAAGGGAGCCGGATGGGGTGGGTGAGAAATAAAGTCTCAAAGAGAAACTCCAGGCAGGGAACATACTTTGAGCATGTACGCGCATTCCCGTTGGCTGCCGTGTAGCATTTGATTCTCATCACAGCCTCGGTTGTTAGGTTTGTAACGTCAGGTCTGGAGGTGGGATGGAGGGGATCTCAAGCAACTGCTAACCTGTTCTAAGCATTGCAGGTGTCTCCTGGTTATCCGCAGTACCCCGCACCCCCTGTACCCTCCACACCCCATGACCTTTGTTTATGTTGATTACATTCCTCTAAAGTGATAAGGGGTCTTGCTTGAACAAATGCTGTACCAATGGTTCTCAACAGGTGTACCAGCAACTGTTACCCTGCACATGCCTGATCTTGTCTGATCTTGGAAGCTAAGCAGGGTCAGGCCTGGTTAGTACTTGGATGGGAGACTGCCTGGGAATAACGGGTGCTGTAGGCTTATACCATAGTCTTTCCAGACTGAAGGTTGCCAACCATCTCCCTATAGTGAACACTATCTCCCGATCTTGTCTGATCTCGGAAGCTAAGCAAGGTCAGGCCTGGTTAGTACTTGGATGGGAGACCGCCTGGGAATATCGGGTGCTGTAGGCTTATACCATAGTCTTTCCAGACTGAAGGTTGCCAACCAACCAGTGGTACGCCGGATGGTGTTGGGTGGTACAATAGCACCCGCCGCCCAGCACTGAGATCGTGACGGGGAGCTTCCAATGGCAATAGGAAGCTAGATCTGGCAGGCAGAGTTCTAGCGCACAGTTTTTGAGCGCAAGAAAAAGCTCTCACGCCCACCCTGAGCCTCTTATTGACCTTGGAAGCTTCTATCGCGGTCTCCGAACATGGAAGTAACTGGTGATGACCTTGCCAGTGGTACGTGGTACGTCCGAGGACAGCGCTACAGCAAGTGGTATATTAGGCAAGCAGCCTAGAAGGGAGATCAAGGATGAATGTTGACTTCCTGTTTGCTTTTCGTCTCCCTTCTAGGCTCCTTGCCTGCTTATCTTGCTATAAGCTTTTTGCTTATAGCGTTTTTCAAGCAATACACCTTATAGCAGTGGTTCTCACACATTCAGCACCGGGACCCACTTTTTAGCATGAGAATCAGTCAGAACTCACCGGAAGTGATGTCATGACTGAAAGTGACATCATCAAGCAGGACAATTTTTCACAATCCTAGGCTGCAACCCTACCCACACTTACCCAGGAGTAAGTTCCATTGACCCTCATTGTTCAAACCATATACAGAGTAGCCTGTTAAAAGTACAGGTCTGTAACATTTCCCCAAATGCAGTCACATACCAGGGTAGCACAAAGTCTCTAAAAAAAAATATATTGAAATGAATGGGGACCCACCTGAAATAGACTTGCAACTCACCCATGGGTTCCAACCCATAGTTTGTGAAACACTGCCTTATAGCTTCAGGGGAATGTAATCAACATAGACAAAGATTTGGGGGCATGGGGACTCAGGGGGGCACAGGAGGCTGCTGCGATAGGGTTCCCCCTTATCCGTGGTTTCCGGTATCTATGGCATGGGGGCAGGAACATATCCCCTGTGGATACAAGGAGATCCCTGTACTAGATTCAGGATTGTAATTTTTTTCTGGAGGGCAGAAGCCTCTTCAGCCTAGAAAAGAGATGCCTGAGGGGGGACATGATTGAGACATACAAAATTATGCAGGGGATGGACAGAGTGGATAGGGAGATGCTCTTTACACTCTCACATAACACCAGAACCAGGGGACATCCGCTAAAATTGAGTGTTGGGAGAGTTAGAACAGACAAAAGAAAATATTTCTTTACTCAGCGTGTGGTTGGTCTGTGGAACTTTTTGCCACAGGATGTGGTGATGGTGACTGGCCTGGATGCCTTTAAAAGGGGATTGGACAAGTTTCTGGAGGAAAAATCCATTACGGGGTACAAGCCATGATGTGTATGCGCAACCTCCTGATTTTAGAAATGGGCTATGTCAGAATGCCAGATGCAAGGGAGGGCACCAGGATGCAGGTCTCTTGTTATCTGGTGTGCTCCCTGGGGCATTTGGTGGGCCTCTGTGAGATACAGGAAGCTGGACTAGATGGGCCTATGGCCTGATCCAGTGGGGCTGTTCTTATGTTCTTAACTACAATTCCCAGAAAGCCTTGCAGTTCTCTTATTATCTGGTGTACTCCCTGGGGCATTTGGTGGGCCGCTGTGAGATATAGGAAGCTGGAATAGATGGGCCTATGGCCTGATCCAGTGGGGCTGTTCTTATGTTCTTATGCCTACAGTTTCCTTCCAACTCCCTGAAAAATGCCTCTGTCCCTAAACCTCCTCATTCTCTCATCTCGAAGCAGCCCCCACCCTGCTTCATTTGAAATTCAGTTTGGCTCTCGCGACTGCTGGTGTCATTCTCTTTTGCCTCCCTGGAGCGATGCCCTGCTACACCAGCTGAGAAATTTGCATCGTTCGGGAAGCAGGTGACAGAAGTTCCCATTTCCCCTCACGACACATCTCAAGATCCAGCCACATCAGGCAGCTCCGTGGGACTGCACGACTCCCACCAGCCATGACTCAGCAAGAAGACGGCTCATCATAAATATTAGACTTCACGGCCTGTCCTCCTCTGCTTTTCGCTCCGGCGGCCCGTGTGCGGCAGCGTGGGCTCGGCAGGAGATCGGGACCCGGGGAGCTGCCCCAGGAAAGAAGGCTGCTGTCCCAGACTCAAGTCCTCGTTTGTGCCGTTTTCCTAGAAGATGCCCAATTTCTCTATGTTTGAAGAGTGGCTGCTGCTGCAAAGCAAGGGATGCAACTGGCTTCATGACTGCAAGAGCCATTGTCCCCCCCCCCCATCCTGCAGCCCTGCAGCTGCATCATGGCCAGATTCCCTATTGATGCTAGCAAAGACAGTGGCTTCTGCGGCCCAGGGCAATGACTCGTGATGTCACTCCCTTCCGAGTACTCAGGCGCGGAAGTAATTGGCGGCGATGAGATAAATTACTTCCTGATTGTGAGCCACTGACAAAGCCACTCGGCTTGGCTATGCTCGTGAGAACAGAAAAAAGATACGTGGCCCAACTAGGGAGCAGAAGCTTTTTCACTTCATGTCACGAAGGCGGCAGCTAGCTTCCCAGCTGATGTTTGGCTTCTACTGAGCCACTGCTGGTCTCTGTGCACAGCAATGTACTCAGAGGTCTGCTGTAGCTCAGCAGAAGCCAAAAGTTGACTTGGAAGGTGCTGGAAGAAGGGGTGGCTGCCATCTTGGCTGGCCTCCTAGGGTAGCCCCTCCCGTGATGCTCTTGGCTGGTCACATCCTGATCACTCTCCCGCCATTCTACGCTGCATATGCAGGATGCATGGTGGATGCATTTCTCAGGGAGCATCAAAGACATACCTGAATCCTGTTGCCACTCCCTTGCACCCGGCATTCTGAGACAGCCTACTCCTAAAACCAGGAATTTGCGTATACCAGCTCAGGGGTCACATAACTCAGGTTCAGTGGAGTAGCTAAGAGGTGGGTAGGGGGTGCATTGTCCTGGGTACCACGCCTTGAGGGGATGCCAACCTACATCCCAGACAGCAAGCCTACATCCCAGACAGCAGACCTGAGGAGGGAAAAGTGGCCTTCTGAAGCACGGGGCGGTTGGAAACCAGAAGTGCCTTTCTAAGGCCTCCAGGAAACCTTCTGAGGCTCACATCTCAGACCACTTCTTGGGCGTGACGATGGGTGTTCAATTTGATTTTGTAGTATGGGGGATGTTAACAGTTTTTGTTTCCCTGGGTGCAAGATGCTTTAGTTATGCCACTGCTAGATCTATGTAGCTCACGACTGTCTACACTGATTGGAACCACGCTCCAGGGTTTTCGGAAGGGATCTTTCCTAGCTTTCCTAGGAGATGCCAGAGACTGAAGCTGAGCCTTTTGGCATGCAAAGCCTCTGCTACCAAGGCAGGGCCTCCTCATCTTGACCATCCACCAGTCCCCCAGTCTATCTACAGCTAGTTGTCCACCTAAAATATGGCATCGTTATGATTTAGACTGCAAGCTCTTCTATGAATTCGTTCAGGCTAAAAACTGGGATAGAAATATAATAATGGAATACATCAGTGTTATCTGCACAACAACACTGGATGATAGGTTAGGCTGAGAGCATGACTCATGAGGGAGGAGTTGAACCTGAGTCACCCCAGGTTTTAATTTAAGACTCTTGACAGCTCCATCACATTGGCTCTCATACAATAATGCCAGGGAGGGCCAAGAACACAAGAAGAGCACCGCAGGATCAGGACAAAGGCCCATCTAGACCAGTATCCTGTATCCACAGTGGCCTACCAGCTGCTTCAGTGGCAAACCTCTCCCACGGTGACTGCTCTGCAACTGGTCTCCACAGGGACACAATGATGGTGAACCTGGAGGTAGCGCGAAGCTGTCATGACTAGAGAGACCGCTCCTCCCTGAATTGGCCCCATTCCCCTTGTCAAGCCATCCAAGCTAGTGGCCATCACCTTGTGTTGTGGCAGTGAGTTCCACAGGCTATTGATGAGCTGTGTAAAGTAGAGCTCTCCTTTGGTCCATCCTAAACCTTGCTGGAAAAAGAAGAGGTGCTGAGACTCAAGTCAGCCAAGAAGCTGTACCTTCTGGCTCTGACAGGCCTCCTCCCTGCCTAATGAAAGATACCTATGTTACAAAACAATGTGGAGATAAGAGGTTGCACTTTCTGATTTATTTAAAGGGACTGTGTGATGAAGGAGCTGGGCACAGGGAAGCAAATCACCAGTGCCATCACCCATGGCTGGAAAGACCATGAGGAAGATGGCAATCTGCTGTCCTTGTTCCTTCCATGGTCCCTCTAAATAAAACAGGAAGGTATGGTGGGAGCTTTCAGTGTGTACCGTACTTCCTATATACAGGGGGCTGTATTGCTGTCTTCAACATTGTTTGGGGGGGGGTTACATGTTGGTGGTGGACATAGCGCCAGGTGGTGGATCCTAACACCATTACTCACCTGTTCTGAGTCAGAGGGCACCATGACCCACCTCCTTTTCCCTATGGGCCTCAGTCTGGAAGCAACCTGAAGTCACTTTCACGAACCCAGAAGTAAACTAGAAGTGACTTTCTGGAAGCCTGCAAAGGTCTTCTGAGGCTTCTGGAGATATGATGCAGACTCCAGTTGCATCTGGAAGGCTCCAATTTGGAGCCAAATGGAAGCATGGGTGGGTGGGAGGGCCAAATCCAGGACCCGCTTGTCACTGGGTTTCAACCCACAAAGCGGGTTGAGACCCAACGCTTGAGAAACCCTGTTTTTGGTGGCTACTGATCCCATAGTATTCTGGATGCAGTTCCTAGTACAGGGACGAGAGAGGGAGAAAGCGTGAGCTCCTTTAAGAAAGCAAGAGATATTAGGACCACCGAGGGTGGTGAAGCTGAAGGAGGTCACGGATTTAAATTAGTGGAGGTCATGCCGTTGCAGAACAAATAAATATGACTGGCAGAATAGATGTGCATGATGTGCAAAGTGATCCTTTGTCTGAGAATAGAGGTGTTAAAAGGAGGTCCCCGGTTTCATCGGCGGGATGTCGGAGGGTGTGCGGTTTTTATCTGCTCCCGGCAACTCCCCCTCCCCTGGGCAGAATAATTAGAAAAAATGACTCGTACGCCGGTGACTCAGCTAATTGCCGGTGGATGATTTGATTGTAACAGTAGCCACCGATGCAGGGAAAAAATCCCATCTTATTTCTCCCAGACATCTCCCGTGGTGATGAGGATGGGGCTGTCTCTGGGGTCACGCTCACCTCCAGTGGCTCAAGGGGATCAAAGCCGCACGACTCCCTGGCTTTGCTCGTAGCGGGGTGCTGGAGTTTCTACCTGAGATTTCTGATGCGGCTCTGTTGCTTTTTTCCGGGTTGCCCTGCGTGAAATGGCCTCCTTCCTGCCACCTCTTTCCCAGAAATAATGATTGACTGCCTTGGCAGACTTGGGCGCTGAACTCTCGCAGACCCTGAAACCACCGGAAAAGCCCAGGTGGAGAGATGTCTGCAATTAACCCTTCTGCACGCACCGGCTGCCTTTGGAAAGAGGCTGACTGGGGCTGCTTTTGGCTATGCTCCAGGCCCAGCCGGGCCCCTGGGGTGCTTCAGACAAGCAGACATGCTGGGACAGGAACAAATGCTGCTCGGTTCACGTCCTGCTTATTAACTCCGGTTTGGGGGCCCAGCCTAGCGTGCCTCTCGTGATAATAACGGGCTGGTGTTTTGTTAGCGCATTTAGACCTGCTCCATAGAGAATGGAGATCAGTCCCTCCGCTACAGGAGGAGGATTCTCCATGCCTAGAAAACAAGGAAGGAGGCCAAGGAAGAGTTCTGGGCCCTCCCAGCTCTGGTCCCATGGCTCTTGCTAAGTCTTGCATGCACACACACAGTAGAATAAGGAGGGGAGATGAGTGTGCAGCCTAGAAGTTCATACAGGTGGACACTTTTTATTCGCTGATTAGAATAACCACAGGTTCCGCACCTGCAATGGAGGTCCCCACCTGACCTCCCAGATGTGACTAGAAGCGCCTTCCAGTCACATCTGGGAGGCTTTCTAAGGCCTGGAGGGCCACATGTCCAGAGATCAAGTTGGGGGGGGGCGGTCAGACTCATGTATTTGGTTATCCGTGGGTTTCGCATCCCCAGGGATTCCATGAACGCCTGTGGACGCTGAGGCTGACTGTACCTCAAATCTCAGCAACAGACTCTGGCCAACCTTTGCTGTTTTTCTCCCAGAATGCACCAGGAGAATTATGCTCTTCATGACATGGTGTTATTCGGCATGGCAGTTGGAAAGGAAAGGAATTCCTGCACATTTTTCCTGCTCCCCACCAGTTCACTTTCAACTTGTGGACAGATACGCATGACGGTTTTGCACAGGTTATGTTCAGTCTGTATACAGCCATACATGCAGTCTGCATTCCATATTTTCAAGGGATTCAGGCCCAGTGTATTGTGAGTGCCCGTTTGCTGTGGCCAAACCATAACTTGGTCCCGATGTCTGAATTGGGCCTCTACAAAACAGACGTGGGCATCCTGAGCAATATGAAGATCTCAACATCCAGGAACATCCTCCCATCAGCTCCCCCTTCAACAACTGAGCGTGCTGGAGCTGATTCCTTGCAGTCCTTCAAGCAAAGACAATAAGGTCAGGAGCAGCAGACTAGAATGTACAGGTGCTAACAGCAAATTAATGTCTAGCTCTATAAAACACAAGGACCCAATGATTAGAACATACTTATTATGGGAGTTGAATAGTACAGGTGGTTCCCGATAGCAGCAATTATCCGACTGTGAATGCACTTCCAAGATGGATTCAGTGCCAAATCCTCTCCTCCAAGCAAGGTTCCCCTGAACACACAGCTCTTGAAGGATAGAAAGGTCCACAATATAATCCCATAAATGCACACATGCATCTCAGTAGTCAAAGCATGAGATCTGACACTGTGTCACAACCAAGGCTAGAAGATGCCCCATGAATCTTCTGTTAATGAGATGTATTTTAACGTGTGCAAATGTTTTCATAAAGATCATAACTTAAAATGTTCTGAGCGCTACCCAGTCCATGATCAGGATGTGGTCCATTGGCTCAGGATTCTGGAGGATAGAATTGGCTGTGAGTTTCTATACTTTGATTCCAGACTAGGAGCATGTCCAAAGTAGGTTCAATCAATGTGTGGGGTTGGTTCAGCTGATAACACGTTGTCCCAAGTGGCCCTAAGTGGCAAGAAGAGAAGCTTGTGCACCTGATGATCTCTAAGGCAGGCTTGAATCTGTGGAATATCATTCCTGCCATAGATCAGGATGGACAATGGCTGCTAGTATAGATCGTGGTTCCCTGTGATAAAGGATATGCACATCCCAGTATGCTATCCGCTAATAGTGCTCAGCGTTTATTTCACGCCGAGATTGGCAGGGTAGAGGATGAGGAATCTTTTTCCCCAAGGGAATGAAAGAAAAGGCTGGACACAAGCCAGGCTGAAATGTGTGATGATGAGAGCTCTTTGAAACTCTCTCAGGCCTTAAGGGCAATAGCTGCCTTTTAGGACGTGCTGAGCTCTTTTTCTTCCTTGATCTTGGATCCTTGTTCTAGGATTTGGAAAGGGCCGGCTGCTGCTCTGAGATGACTGATGTTAACATTGGTAGTTATTCTTGTACAGGGAAGGTTAATTGCATCTCATGCCTGGAGGCCCTGGGTAATCACCAGAAGGACCAGCCAAGATCGTTTTTTGCCTTTGCTCAGCATTTTGCAACATGTCAAATGATGTGGCATCTCTAATGTCCTCCGAAAGCGCCAGGCCCTCGGTGCAATGGATCACTGGGCCTCATCCAGAACAATGAAAGCCATTTTTGTTTTCAGAGACAAGACAGCTCATGCCAGCACTGGGCTCTTTCGGCTTGGAGCCAACTTATGAGACGATGAGCTTGTGCCCACCTCGATTTCACTCCCTCCCTATAAAGCAAGCTGGTTCTTTAGCACTAGTGCTGCAGTAGCTGGTTCTGTTGGGCCTAGACTAGTTATCTCGTCCCAACGACTTTCTATCATGACATCTACTGATACATTAGAGCAGGGGTCACCAAACTTTTTGACCAGAGGGCTGCATGAAATATTTGGCGCAGTGCTGAGGACCGGAAAAAAATTTAAATATAAAATTTAAATAAACAAATTGGAACTTAGATGAATGAATAAAATGAATGAGTGGGCTCTTTCACTCTCCAATCTCTCTGGCCCTCAGAACACCCTCCAGGTGCAAGCTGGATTGCACCCTCCAGATGCAATCAGAGCATAGCTCTGGTCATCTTTAGTCCAGTGGGCCAGAGGCTTTCAGGGGACAAGAAGCTGGCCATGGGCCAGATAGAGGCTCACTGTGGGCCGCATCTGGCCCCTGGGCCAAGGTTTGGAGATCCCTGCATTAGAGTCTACAGAGACAAAACCAATGGCTTTGGATGGTTCTGGATTCATTTGCATGAAATGCAGGGGCCTGGCGAGAGGGTGGAGGAGACTCTGTAGGTTAGGGGGCTCTTTGAGGACCTTTTAACCCAGGACATCCCTGCTGGGTTCATGAGAGTACAGGAAGAGCAGAGTAGCCCCTCTCCCCCTTTCCCCAGCATGGGTCTGCCTGAGCTTGCTCAGTGATGCTGAAGTAAGTGTTTGGAGGAGACGAAAGACAGTCTGGTTGTTGCTATGCAGCGGCGGTGGATGCTGTCACTCAGTTTCTGTGTTCTTGCTGCCCTGAACCCCCCTCTGTTCCTCTCCCTGCTCCCGAAGCAGCACCCTGGAGTGACACTTGCTGAAAGGGGCGGGGAGGGGGAAGATGGACTGGAAGAGCAAGAACATGCATGCAAGTGACAATGGCAACCCTTGCTGCAAGCAGAGCCTGGAGGGCGAGAGACGAACTTCACTCCTGAGAATATCTAGCACAGGGTATGCAAGCAGTTGCGGGAGTGAGCTGGCCATGGGGGGAAATCTCTTCTGAACAGCCATGGTGCTGGCTCCCAAAGAGAGGAGGTGTGATTTTTTTTGCAACCTGCCTCTGTAGAACAGAGAGGTGGAATTATGAAGGGGAAAGAGGGAGGTTCTTAATGAAACTGACAGATAGTTGTGGAGGGTTGTGGGGGTGCTCCCCACTAATCTTCTGCCCTGCCAGTAGCCAGTCAACACAATTGCTTCACCTGGCAACAGATGTTAGGGTTGGCTTTTGAGTGTTTCGGGTTCTTTCAGCCAAGGAGTAAAACAATGTCAGAATAGGAAGAGTTTACAAAGTTGGCACTGAATCACTCTGGTCTCTTGATGTCAAGGCCGAGGTGGTGGTGCGCATACAGATCCCCACCGAGCCTGCAAACCGTCAGGCCGGGTAAAGCGTTTAATGATTCTGAATTTATTTGCATCAATAAATACATGACAAGGTAACAGTCAAATAAATACCCATTAGCACTCATTACTCCATTTTAATTATGAGAGGCCGGGTGTAGGCAATCATTTCCTGCTAAGACAGCATTAAATGAAAATTTGTGTCAGCTCTGAGCAAGCTGGGCACAGAGAGGCAGTGCACGAAAGCGCACAGGACGGGGCCAGGGACTCACAGCCGAGCAGAAACTAATTTGCAAGAGGGTTGGCATTTCAAATAACTTACCAGAGCCTGCAACTTTGAACGTGAATGGATGCTGTTGGAGGTAAACAGGGAGAAACAAAAGCAACCTAGTTTTCCTCCAGTGCATGTTGCAGTGGCATGGCCAAGCTGGCACAATGGGTACAGCGCCATCTCCACTGGGGAGGAGGGGTGACAGCACTTACCAGAGGTGCATGGCAAATGATGCAAAACTGGCCCTCTTGCCTGCCCTTATTTATTTATTTGGTTGGCAACCTTCAGTCTCGAAAGACTATGGTATAAGCCTACATCACCCGGTATTCCCCGGCGGTCTCCCATCCAAGTACTAACCAGGCCTGACCCTGCTTAGCTTCCGAGATCAGACAAGATCAGGCATGTGCAGGGCAACTTCATTCATTCATTCATTCATTCATTCATTCATTCATTCATTCATTTATTTATTTATTTATTTATCACATTTTTATACTGCCCTTCCGCCAAAGAGCTCAGGGTGGTGTACACAGCTGCTGTCCTCCTTTTGTCCTCGCAACAACCCTGTGAGGTAGGTGAGGTTGAGAGAAAATGACTGGCCCAAGGTCACCCAGGAAGTTTCATGGCTGGGGGGGGGGCAGGATTTGAATCTGGATCTTCCAGGTCTAAGTCCACCTCCCAAACCACGACCCCACCCTGCCTTCTCCCCGTAGAATTCCAAATGGAACTATTTCTGGGGCCAGGGACACACATGCAAAGAGAAGGGGTGGCCACACAGGTTCGGATGACTCAGTGGTTCATGGGGTATCCGCCCCCAGGTACCTGTTTCCGCCCCCAGCCAAGCTACTGGGAGGTTGGGTTAGTGCCCACATAGGAATCCAATGGGAACCCCATTATTGCTGCCTTGAGTTCTATGACAGAGAAGTGCTAGAAATTTATAGCTATACAATTAATTTGGGCTGCAGTCCTAGCCCCACTTTTATCTGGGACTAGGTCCCACTGGCTATATTGGGATTTATTTTTGAGTAGACATGAATAACAATGGCCTATTGATTACCTTAGAAATGATCAACAATGCTTACAATTTTTTTTCCCCCAATAGTACATAAGAACAGCCCCACTGGATCATGCCATAGGCCCATCTAATCCAGCTTCCTGTATCTCACAGCGGCCCACCAAATGCCCCAAGGAGCACACCAGATAACAACAGACCTCATCCTGGTGCCCTCCCTTGCATCTGGCATTCTGACACAGTTCATTTCTAAAATCAGGAGGTTGCGCATACACATCATGGTTTGTACCCCATAATGGATTTTTCCTCCAGAAACTTGTCCAATCCCCTTTTAAAGGTGTCCAGGCCAGTCGCCATCAACACATCCTGTGGCAAAGAGTTCCACAGACCAACCACACGCTGAGTAAAGAAATATTTTCTCTTGTCTGTTCTAACTCTCCCAACACTCAATTTTAGTGGATGTCCCCTGGTTCTGGTGTTATGTGAGAGTGTAAAGGGCATCTCCCTATCCACTTTATCCTTCCCATTCATAATTTTGTATGTCGCAATCATGTCCCCCCTCAGGCGTCTCTTTTCTAGACTGAAGAGGCCCAAACACCGTAGCCTTTCCTCATAAGGAAGGTGCCCCAGGCCAGTAATCATCTTAGTCGCTCTCTTTTTTTATACAATAAGATGCTCTTTTTTTTTAATACAATAAGATGCTCTTTTTTTATACAATAAGATGCATAAGAGTACAATAAGATGCATGCATTTGATCTGCAGAGTTTGGCCTGGTGGGGTTGTGGAATTCTGATTTGTAATGTGTTAAGGCAGTGGTTTCCAGGAACCTGTGGCAAAATCACTAGGGCGCTGTAGGATGTCTCTAGCAGCCTCTTCTTACTGGCTGTCCTGGCACCACAATCCTGGTTTCACATGAATTCGCTGTGCTTGAAGGTTAGCAGCAGCTTGGCAGAAGACAAAAGCTGGCCAGGAAGCTGCTGGAGAAGGAATGGGGTCAGTAGTCACCCCAAAGTGACATTGTGGCATCACATGACATCCCCGTCCCAGAAGGTACGTGCAAGCTCTTGGTTTTAGAGGCAGGCTGCCTCTGATTGCCAGATGCAGGGGAGGGCATTGGGACGCAGGTTGTATCTGTTGTCTTGTGTGCTCCCTGGGCATTCGGTGTGCCCCTGTGAGATACAGGAAGCTGGACTAGATGGGCCTTTGGCCTGATCCGGCAGGGCTCTTCTTATGCTCTTATGCGATGCTGTCCCTGGCTATGCCCATGGCCAGAATTCATATTGAACTCGAGAATTTGAGGAGAATTTGAGCTCCTCAGGTAGGTTCAAGTCAGGTAAGGTAAGTTCAAGTCAGGTAAGTTCAAGTCAGAGACCCTGGGTTGTGTGAACAGGGGGAATGAAGAAGGGGAAATCATTGTAGAGTTGCATCTGTGCCAAAGTTGTGCTTAGCTAGAACTTCTAGGCCTCTTCAGCCTAGAAAAGAGGCGCCTGAGGGGGGACATGATTGAGACATACAAAATTATGCAGGGGATGGACAGAGTGGATAGAGAGATGCTCTTTACACTCTCACATAACACCAGAACCAGGGGACATCCACTAAAATTGAGTGTTGGGAGAGTTAGGACAGACAAAAGAAAATATTTCTTTACTCAGAGTGTGGTTGGTCTGTGGAACTCCTTGCCATAGGATGTGGTGACTGCATCTGGCCTGGATGCCAGGACAAGGGGGATTGGACAAGTTTCTGGAGGAAAACTCCATTACAGGTTACAAGCCATGATGTGTATGTGCAACCTCCTGATTTTAGAAATGGGCTAGGCCAGATGCAAGGGAGGGCACCGGGATGAGTTCTCTTGTTATCTGGTGTGCTCCCTGGGGCATTTGGTGGGCCGCTGTGAGATACAGGAAGCTGGACTAGATGGGCCTATGGCCTGATCCAGTGGGGCTGTTCTGATGTTCTGATGGATGTGCTCTAGCGATTGCTGGCTCGGAGGCCACAGTTCGCGTCTAGCCCTTGCCCTGAGGCCTATTAGCAGCACTCACTGATGCTCAGAGAGCCCCCAGAATCTGTAGCCACCAATGCCCATAAGACTTGATGGCATTTCCTCGGCAGCAAATGCCAGCGCTCCCCAACACTGACTGTTAACAAGGCGTGTGCACTAGACTGTGCCGGCCGCCCTTCATCACTATAATCTCTCGTCCTCCCCTCCCTCCCTCTGCCTTCAAGGGCAGGGCAAAATGCTGCACTCATCTCCGCAGAGGGATGGGAGTCTGCAGGCCAGGTGCTGCACCAGAGTCCCCCTGCTCAGCAGAAACAGTGCTCCGTGCAAGCTGCCTGTCGTCCGAGAGGCTCAGGGCAAGAGACAGACGCAGCGGGCCCCATTGTTGGCTGCCCCATGAGCAAGAGCAGTCATTAAAATCAGGCAAGAGGAGGGAGGGAGCAATTAGGCAGACTCCTTGCACTCACAAAGGATTAATTCTCCAGCTGTACAATACCCTGCACAGCAGCCGGAGCCAGCCAGCCAGCATCACACTCAGTGGGAAGCGGTTTCTGAGCATGAAAATTCCATGCAGCAGAGCAAATGCCACTTGGAGGCCCAGGCCTGCAACTTTCTCAGGTGCATTATTCAGGTACCTTCTGATGCCTGAGAAAGCGTGCCAAATGCTTCCCCCTTACTCGATTATGTGCTCCTCTGCCCCCCCAAAACGCTCCAGTGTTCAAGCTCAGCACTCTCCTCCTCTCCACATCTCTTTTTACCCTCTTCCCTTCCCAATTCAGGGAGGAGGAGGAGTGAAGGAGGCAAGTAGGCAGACAGAGATGGGTACCTGCCCCATTTGCTTCCTGAGTCAACCGCTTCAGTTGGTTGGTTGGCAACCTTCAGTCTCAAAAGACTATGGTATAAGCCTACACCACCTGGTATTCCCAGGTGGTTTCCCAGCCAAGTACTAACCAGGCCTGACCCTGCTTAGCTTCCGAGATCAGACAAGATTGGGCATGTGCAGGGTAACAGTTGCTGCCTCATGGAAAGCCAGCTCTGATACTATGACATTCTCTAAGACAGGGTTTCCCAAACCTTGCAGTGCCGCGACCCACCTTGTCCTCCGTGGTGGGTTGTGACACTTCTGGTGGTGCTGACTCTCCTGGGCTGACAACTGCTCAGAATGGCCCTCAGAAGCCACCGCAAGCTACTTCTGGTTTTTGGAAGCAAAGTGGGTTTCCAAAAACCTAAGTTGGCATATGGAAGCTTCTGGGGCCTGCAGAGGTCTGTACGGGTTGCTAGAAGAGACCTCTGGAGGTTCTGGTAATGGGGCTTCTGGAATGGCTCCAATTTGGAACCAAACCAGCACATTAGCAAGTAGGAGGGCATGCTAGAACCACACTTTGGGAAGCATTGCTCTAAGACCAAAGGAGAGCCTTATCGTTGATGGTCAGGAAGTAGACTTGGTCTCTGGGTGATTTAGGCAAAACTCCTACTGCCACAACATGCTATCACCCTCCTCCTTTTCTCTTTTCTGGCTGTCTAGGACAATGGAGGAGGTAGAGTAATATGCTAGGAACAGAGACTAAAATTTGCATGGAAGGGAGGAGGGAGCAAGCAGACGTGACCCTCAAAATATAAATCTCAAGCTGTCTAAACCCTACAATCTGGAAGCAGTCACTGGGGAACCTGAGATGCCCCTTGACAACTGGAATCTCATGCTAGAAACCTGAGATCCAGCAACCTTATCCCCCATTCATCTTCTTCATTCCCTTGTGGCTAGCTGGGTAGTAGTTGCGATAGTGGTGTCACTTTGGTTCATGTCACCAGGTGCAGGAAGCCAGTGCGTCACCCCCATGATGGACCTCCTCCCATGCAGTGGGTGGGGCAACACCCCAGATGGTTGGCATGGTGATATACCATTGCCCCACCCTGCTGGTTTTTTTGGCTCTAATTTTTGATAGGATAGAGATATTTTGATGTGGTTTCACTGCATTCTGCATGAAATTTTACATCAAATGAGATATGGTATTATACAAAACTACCAAGATTTTAAAAACTTTGGCCGGTCGTGGTGTCAACCCCCGCATGCGTGTCACCTGGTGCAGCCTGCACCCCCTAGCAATGCCACTGGGTTGCAAGTTTCAGTTAGCATGATCCTTCACCTGAAGGGCTGCAGGGTGTCTTCATCAAATACACAAGCCCCCTCTGAAACACTACAAAAAAGCAATCTTAAAGTAATTGCAGGCACGATCACATCAGGATTCTGGGAAAATGATTTTACAGGGAGCACAAGAGGAATAGCAATTGGACCACCCAACTAGTTATGGTTGATGGAAGACTTTGGTTTGTGCCAGCATTACAGCCCAATCTTATGCCTACTCTGAAGTGAGTCCCTATATAGTCAATGAAGCTGACTCCCCAGTAAGTGTGGATAGGATTTCAGACTTAGTAGTAGCTACCACCAAGGTGACGCTCCCTGCTTTTCTACAGCAGAACATTTGATTTGCTCTGTAGTTCACGTCTTGGCCTTTCTCAACTCTTGGTGTTGAAGTAGGGCTGGGAAAGAGGCTGCCCTTGAGCCCTGGAGAGACCTCTTTTGAGGCAAGGCCAACCAGTCCTGAGCTGAGTTGCTGACGGTGTGGGATATCTGTGCGAGATTGCTTTTGTGCAGTGTTTTATCGATGTGCTGATGAATGTTATCAGAATCGATGGGAGAGCACCATCAACAGAAGGAGCTGAAACGCTTGCTATCTGTGCACCCACAGCATATCGCGCAATGCGCAGCCTGGAAGTAATGATAACAAAAAAAGGAACAAGGAGAGAGTCCAAATACCTCACTTTCCCTCATCACCTGCCATTTCCACTTAGTGTCTGTCCCCCTCAGCTTCCCTTCTTCCCAGATCTCCTTCCACTTCTTGCCCTTATTAATCCTGAGAGATTCAAATGCGTTTTTAATAGGCATTTATGATGTACATCACATTCTATTATTGCACATCCATTCACATTACACATTTTCCTCTTGCTTGGGTGTATTCGGTGTACTGTGGTTTGATGTATGGCCAATCCAGTTCATCATCCCCACCTCTTACCCTTTTCTCTGGCTTCCAAAAAATTCCAAACAAAATGGCAGAGGGCTTTCCTTCACTTTCATGAGCGGTCACAAGAAAACCAGTGTTGTTCTTTTGTAGGGGAACACTGGGAGGCTTCACGGGGGCAGGGAGTGTGCTTCTCTTGGGAAACTTCAAAGGCAGCTGCTCCTGAGAGTGGAGGCTGGAGCAAAAGCACTGGGTGCAGAACCACTGTCAGTGGCCAAGGGAACATCACGGCTGTGTGATTTCCCTCTACACCAGGGGTTCCCAAAGTTTGTGTCCGTCATGGCACATTCATAGGGGCACTACAGGATGTCCCTGGTCATCCCTCCTACCTCTTCCCGCTGGGTACTGCCATCTCGGATTTCACAATCACTTTTGAGATCCACGACAGTGGTGCCCAAATCCCATGAGATTGGGGCACTGCCATCTTGGATTTCGTGAGATTTCATGAGATCCAAGATGGCGATGCTGAAATCTCGTAAGATTTGGGTGCTGCCATCCTGAATCTCATGAGATTTCATGAGATTCAGGATGGTGGTGCCTGGCTCAGCAGGAAAGAAGAGGTTATAGGAGTGCCATGACCCAGGTAAGTTTGGGAATTCACTGCTATTCACTCTTGGTGGCCATCTGGCAGTAGATGGATACTATACAGAAATTTATTTTTTTTTCAGTTTTTATCCCATTTTGCAGTGGTTTCACTGCTTTCCCTCTTAGAAGCAGTGGTGGTTGAAGGAAGGAAGGAAGGAAGGAATCTGCTTCCAAATCTGGAAAGCTCCCCTTCCAAACTGGCCATCATTTTTGGCAATTTGGGGTTCAGATTCTCTCCCCTCCCCCCCCCCCCAAAAAAAAAACAACAACTGGAAATTGCCAGGTTCAGCAGGGGGAATTGGTACAGCAGGGAGAAATTCCCAAGGGCTGCTGCCAGTCACAGTAGTGCTGTCACTACTGACCTTGATGGCCCAAAGGTCTGACTCGGTATGGCAACTTCCTGTGACCCTTATAATTGCAAACAATGGATGGGTTTCTTTGTAACTTGGCTCCTGGTTGCACCTCAGCCTTTGGCCAGACCGTATTGCTGTCTGCTTGCCTCCTCCTGTTGAAGCCCTCGGGATCTGACAGCAAGCAAGAATGAAAAGTTCAAAACCGCTGCTCAGGAGATGTTAAGTGTCTGAGAAACAAAGTGCCATTTGGGCTGTGGCTCACCTCGCGCGTGCCTTTGCCCATCTCACTCGCAGTCTGAAAAGGTCACCTTTCAGTGGGATGGAGCCACCTCGTACCCCTGAGGTGGGGGGTGACTGAAATCTCACTCCTCTTAATTAGGTGACCTTCGCATCAGGGAATGCATTAACTTTCTCCTGGAGGAGACGAGAGGCCAAAGCCAGGAGATGTTCTGTCCTTCTCCCCAGATGAGGGTGGCGTGAGGTGCCAGAGACAAGTATCAAGAGGGTTGGAAGGAAGAAAGCTGAATGTCTCTCCTGCTGCATCCAAAGGGCTTATAAAAATGATGTTACAGCAGCTCTATGGGACCAGCACAAGAGGATCACGGGCAACTGGCCTGATCATAGATGGGATGAAAATTACAGGTCACTGGCCCAGCATTTTCCCCTTTCCCTTACACTTTCTTGGATACTGCTCTTTTTCTTCTTCCTATGCTCTGATTTTAGAGACTGGGGGGAATAGGAAGTGTGAAGTGCAGACACTCTAGCCCACTACTCTACTCTCCTGCACGTGTCCTCTTCCACCTCATTTCCCATGTCCATTCCCTAAAGATAAAATGTGAAGGAGAAAAGAGTGGTGGATTAGAGCAGGGTCATACAGACTCTATTCTATGGGCCAGATCCAGTGCCCTTCTAAAGTTCTCCCCCACATAAACTGCACTTACTGTTCCACGGGGGAGCTGCAACAAAGCCCTCTGTTTGCCCCCATTCCTCCTCCCCCTTCCATCTGTGTGTTACTTCCCTGGTATCAATGCCTAGATCAGTGATTTTTCATCTCATGGCACACTGACAAGACACTAAAATGGTCAAAGGACACTGTCAGGTTTTGGACAATTAACAAGGCACACTGTGCTGCCAACTAGGGGCTCACATTCCCCAGTGGCCCTACTAATAAATGACCCTCTTTTAGACTCACACAACACACCTATGTGCTATGGCCAGTAGTTGAAAATTGCAAGTCTAATTTGTACACCCTTTGGGACAAGGAATTGTCTTTAAGCTCTATGTAAAGTGTCACGTACACCAAGGAAATGCATAGACAAAGTGTGACTAAATGCAACACAAATCCAGTCAGTCAGTCAGTCAGTCAGTCAGTCAGTCAGTCAGTCAGTCAGTCAGTCAGAAAGAAAGAAAGAAAGAAAGAAAGAAAGAAAGAAAGAAAGAAAGAAAGAAAGAAAGAAAGAAAGAAAGAAAGAAAGAAAGAAAGAAAGAAACTAACACATGTGTACAATAGGAACTCCCACTTTCTTGTTGGTTAAGGTTGTTTGAAATAATTTAGGATTTTTTGGGATGCTGAATCAAAAAATGGCATTGGTTTTTCCCAGTTGGCACTAGATTTGGGAATGCAGTATAGCCAATTAGATGCCGATTCAAGCAGCTTCCTCGTGAGAAAACCATAGTGTTGACTTCTTCATAAGGAAGCTGCTTGAATCAGCATATAAGATGGCTATACCGTACCCCCCCCCCCAAACTAGAGACAATTGGGCAAAACCAATGCCATTTTTTGGATCCGGCACCCCAAATATACTCAAGAATAGGTCTAACTTTTATGACAACAAGATGTGCATAGGCCTGTGAATATACTCTGAGAGTGATCTCCCTGAATTAATTGCGCATGGTGAACTGCTCTCAGAAGCCGGATCACCATTCAGGAATGATGTGCAGAAGGAGGGAAAGGGGATCCATCCCGTAAGAAATATCACACAAGCATCCCTGCAGAAGTTGCCTGTCCAGTTGTTTGACTAGGAGGAGCCCAAGCCCATCATTAGGGGAATGGGAGAGACCATCGAAATGAAAGGTATAAAGACTGGTTTGCAAGAAACATAGGCATGAGTCAGGTTGCAATTGTGAATGAGGGTATTATTTATATATGAGAGAGAGAGAGAGAGAAAGGAGAGAGACGGAAGGAGGTAGAATGAAGCAGCCATTGCCTCAAATGGTCCCTTGTTTAATCTTCCGGATAAAAAGGAATTATGAAAGGAGATCCTGAAGATGAGTTGCCTTCATCTAGCCGTGTGGTGTTTGATCGTGGCTGATGTTTTACAAGGAGGTGTATGCTCGAATTATCATTAAAAGCGGTGGAAGAGCACCGACGACTTCTCCCATGGCGACCCGAATCCCCATTCAAAGGTAAAATTATAGGCTATTGTGCAGCTGTCTTGCAAACCTGTTTGGGAAATCAGCTCAGGGAGAACTTGCTGAAGCCATGGCTAGACCAACCCATGTCTCCTCTGGGCAGTCTCCCAGTTACAACCCTCCCTCCTCCCTAGGCCCCAGTGGAATATACTTGCAAATGGGCTCCCATCCTACCTTCTGGAGGATTTATTTTGGTATATTAAACAGGAGTATCCATGACACTGGCTAAGTGTCCTCCACCTATCTGTCTGCCCATCTCTACCTCTTCTCCTTCCAGTCAGTGCCATCTCAGGTTGTTGGGGGTCTGGGACACTGAACCCCCATGGCTGTTCCATCCATGTCTTGTTCTACCAGGGCCATGGATACAGCATGTTTTGTGGTTGGTGTGGCCTCTGATGTGTACATACTTTCTTACAGTGCCAGAGCTCAGTGTCTGATAGTACCCCTGTTCCCTGAAGAGGAGCAGAAGAGGAAGTGGGTAGGAGAAGAAAGAGGTAGGCTAGAGTTGTTGACACTCTAGCCCATGCTCTTTTCTTCTCTACATGTCCTCTTTCTTTCTTTCTTTCTTTCTTTCTTTCTTTCTTTCTTTCTTTCTTTCTTTCTTTCTTTCTTTCTTTCTTTCTTTCTTTCAGCAGGCAAAAAGGAGCTGTGGCGCCTGCATTTTTGGATAAAGAGGGTAGTGGCAAACTGTCTCAGGCACCAGGAAGTCTTCAGCTAGCTTTGGAATTTCCTATGGACCAACCTCCCAATAGAGAGTCATAAAGAGCCTTTACTGTACTGCTGGTCAATTTCTGTTCTCATTATGCAGATAGAACACTCCTGGAATTGGAGGTTCTGCTTGGAATCAGATGCCACGCTGTGCTGCAAAAATCCTGTTGGATTTTTAAAAATTATTTTATATTAAGAAAACACACACACACAATTGCAGTGTCCCATCAGTAACTAGCCACAATACATGCCTCTTGCTCTCTCTTCCCACGGTGTGCTTTAAAATAAAATAAAGCAAACCAAATAAGCATGCAATGCAACTTCTGAGGTAGGTGATTGTTGGGTGGGGTGAGGGGCTTCTTCACCTTTTCCCCTCACACTGTTTTTTGATTGTGTAACACTCCACTCGCCCTCCCCCCAAACTGCCTTTTTTCTCTCATGGATCAATGCAGCTTCCTATACTTTTAAAATCCATTATCTAAAGTTGCAACCTGGCATGGAGATTCTGTAAGAACAGACCTTAAACCAAGAGTTTGCAAATGTGATGTTACTACGACCCCTGAACAATAGAGCTTTACCCTTCCTCATAAAACAGCTACCCCTCTTATAACAGCAAGCCCATGCTTTGAATCAGACAACTGGCCAGTTAGCTTGGCAGTGCCTCAATTCACTGGATTCCTGGGGGTTTCAGATAGTTGTCAACCCCAGTCCTATTGAACCTCATTTTTTGGTATTTTGTGACCCCCTTTCAAACTGCTTGTGACATCCCCCCCCCCCGGAGATCCCAACAAATGTCCTCTTACTCTCCATTCCCCTTTTTCAAATCCAGCAAGTAAAAGGAGTTGTGGCAGACGCTGTGTCATGCTCTCCTCACACAGGTAGAGTGCTCCTACAACTGGAGGTTCTGCTGTGAATCAGTTTACATGTTGCACTGCCTATCACTCTTACAGCGGTGGCACCAGAGAAAACCTGGGGGGGGGCAGAGAGCCCCCCTTCTACAGAAGAAACTTGCAATTCTCCATTATACTTCACATGTGGACTATATTCATAATTTTTCCCCCCAAATCCTGCTGCAGAGTGCCCCTCAGAGCGAAAGCCACCAGCACATGGGTTCTGAAACATTTTAAGGAAGGCTGTCAAGAGTCGTGACTCCTGGAGAACTCTGGGAAATAAAAGGATGGTTCCCAACTCATCCTTCCAGCCCTGAGGTGGAATTTCTGCCATCTCACACATCTAGCAAACCACCATCCATTTCTAGAACCCGATTAGCATTGCCATTGTTGCATGACTGTCTGAAAGAAGTAGCAGCTAAATGAACCAGTCAGATAGTGCTAATCTGCATGTTAATGAAGCCCAGAGAGCACAGCCCATAGAACACTGAGAGGCTGGCGAAGGGAGCTGGTTGGTGGGGATGGATCCATTCAATGCAGCCTGCCTGCGCACTAAGAGAGAGGGGGGGCAGGCAGTACCTGAACCAGACACACAGATGGTTGAACAGACAGACAGACAAACAGACAGATGTGCACTGGAGAGGAAGAGCACCATCGCTGCTTCTGCACTGGACAAGGCAGGCAGGCAAGGCTGAAAGAAGGACAGATAGGTAAATTCACATGCTTGGAACAGAAGCATATTGTCTGATTTATGATGGCAAGCTTCATTTCCCTTCCCCCCCCCCCCGCACCACTGCTGCATGTCCGGCATGCATATATTTCATCAGGAGAGAAACTGAGGCCACCCTGACCAGACAGTTTGCTTCAGTCACTATGTGAAAGGGACTTCTGGAATGGTCCATGCACAGAATTTGGCCTTCAATACGGAATCCACCAGCCAGGGCTGTAGGGATTTGGATGGTTGTGATTGTATCCCAGAGGATGGAGTATGTCTTGTTGCATATCATCTAGCACATCGATCTTCAACCTTTTTCATCTCATGGCACACTGACAAGGCACTAAAATGGTCAAGGCACACCATCGGTTTTTTGACCTTTGACAAGGCACACCATGTTGCTGGTAGGGGGCTCAGGGCCCAATCCTATCCAACTTTCCTGCGTCGGTGCAACCATAACGCAGCCCTGAGGCAAGGGAACAAATGTTTCCATACCTTGGGGAGGCCTCTGTCACTGTCTCCCCAGCATAGGATGCAGTGCATGTCCCATTGGCACGGCTGCACTGGCGCTGGAAAATTGGATAGGATTGGGTCCTCACATCTCCCAGAGGACCTACTAATAAATGACCCCCCCCCCCAAAAAAAAAACTCCCACGGCACATCTGTGGACCATTCACGGCACACCAATGTGCTGTGGCAAACTGTCTGAACATCTCTACAGTTTGAGCAGACCCCACCTCGAAAATCATTTTAAAGTGAGATACTGAGTTTCTAGCCCTCATGGTTTTTTTGTTTTGTTTTTTTGTTTGTCTTCGTTTTCTGAATTGATTTGTTTAAAATATGTGTGGATTGCTTTGTTCTTAAAAGGGAACAAGAGTGAGAATAGAAAGGAGGTAAGGGGTTAAAATCCTTTCATGGTTCGGGAAGATCCAGGTTCAAATCCCCACTCAGCCACGACGATTCCTGGGTGACCTTGGGCCCTTGTGACTACTCTCAGCCTCACAGGGTTGTTGTGAAGGACAAAAGAGGAGCAAGAACTATGCACACCACCTTGAGCTCCTTGGAAGGACAGTATAAAAATGTAAAAAGTAAAAATAAATAAAATAAATCTTTTAACACCTCCCCCCCCCGCCCCGGATCGTCAGGAGGAAGTTTTGGATATAAATAAAATAGCTGGTGCTATTCTGCAAATGTCGTTGTGAGAACTCGCACAAGAGCACCTGCAGTGCTATAAAGTGAACTAATCTCAAACTGTGAACACAGTCAGGAGGGTCGGTGGGTGGGTAAGCACCATGTCTTCACTTGGAATCTACTATGCTCCACCCACACTCCCTGTCTACTGGTTGAAGTTGACTCAAACCGCCGCCACCCCAATGCTTCGTGCCTTTTGCACATGGAGTAGAGTAAAACAGCACCCCTCAACACTTTCATGCAGCATGTACTGGGGGGGGGGGTGAATTGCATGGAACTTCAGTGTGCTAGCAGAATGCGCTTGTCATCTGCTAATCCTCCTGGGGGAAAACTGCACAATGATGGAACTGGCTTTTAATTTTCCTACATAGTCAAACAAGAACTGCTGTATCCTTTTTGGGGGGTAAGACCGATTTTCCCAAAACCCGATGCTCCAATTGAGAGTTTTGCATTTTGTGTTCAATTTCTGCCAAAGGCTTTGCAAAGGCTATTCTTTTTGCAATTAATCAATCATTTCCTGAACAGAACCACACACGCTCCTCCTGCCACTTATATCAACAGTCTATACTCAGTAGGTAGACACCACACCTAACATCAAGGTGAGGCCCTGTAAAATTCTCCTGTGTTTATTGCATGCAGCCTGGAGGACTCCCCGCTGAGATCAATAGAAGTGGATTATAAAACAATGATCCAATAGAGACCAATCACCCTGTAACACAATGAGGGCATTTGGCCAGGAGGATTTCTCAGAGGGGTCTTTTGCAAAGGGCTCTACCACTCATGTTGAACCTTTGAGTCACACAAAAAGCCCTGAGAGCTGTTTGGTGACACCCTGCATTGCCGGTCATAAGAAGATAAGAACAGCCCATATGAATCAGGCCATAGGACCACTTAGTCCAACTTCTTGTATCTCACAGCGGCCCACCAAATGCCCCAGGGAGCACACCAGATAACAAGAAGACCTGCAAGGCTTCCTGGGAATTGTAGTTAAGAACATAAGAAGAGCCCCGCTGGATCAGGCCATAGGCCCATCTAGTCCAGCTTCCTGTATCTCACAGCGGCCCACCAAATGCCCCAGGGAGCACACCAGATAACAAGAGAACTGCATCCTAGTGCCCTCCCTTGCATCTGGCATTCTGACATAGCCCATAGCCCAGAGGTCTCAAAGTGATGCCAGAGGGAAGAGAACAAATCATGGGCTGAGAGTCAAAGTAAAAGGAAATGGGATGGAATGGAGTCTTCATGAATCTCCAGTACCCCTTCTCATGGGTTGTGGACATACATGCTCATGGGCCCTTTCCATCTGATATATCACCCTTCCATTCTGGAGGCCGCTGCATGACATGTGCAACTGGGTTCTGAGTGCGAGAAACAGTCTTTTATTTGCATCCACAAATATTTAATGGCAGGATGAATGTTTTCAGGTCACAGGATGTTTTCAGAGGCTTCTTTAAACTAGATGTGAAAGATAAAGGGGGGATTTCTTTGCCAAGACCTGATCAGTAGTTTGCATCACCCAGTGCAAGAGTTCATTGAATTACCCCCCATGATGGACCTCCTCCTGTACCAGACCATACAGAATAAATTACAGTATCATGTGCACGGCCTAAATGCAGTGGCATCACCCTCATTCACTTTATTTATTTATTTATTTATTTATTTATTTATTTATTTATTTAAATTTATAAAAGTTCAAGTCACCCAGCAAATCGGTAACCAACAACAACAACAAAGACAACAACAACAACAAACAGTGGCTAACTTCATGACACACAACTGAATTCCTAGTATTAGCTCTGATACATGGAAATGAGAGGTGACTCATACTATCACCTGATTGGCTTCCTGTTGTGTCATCGTAACACCTCATTGGCTCACAGAACTATCAGTCTCACTAATAATAATAATGATGATAACAACAACAACAACAACAACAACAACAACAACTTTATTTTTACCCCGCCTTTCTCCCCGAAGGGACTCAAGGCGGCTTACAACAGGTTAAAACGGATTAAAAACATAATTTAAAAACAGATAAAAGCATATTAACACATATCATAAAAACAGTAGTCAGATAAAAAGTAGTAAAAAGGTAAAAAGAGCATAGAGCAGCAAGTCATAAATCAGGCCTGTAAAAAATTAAAAGACGTTGAAAAGATGTTAAAAAGGCCGAGAACTCAGAAGGCTTGTTTAAACAGAAGGGTCTTCAGTTCTCGCTGAAAAGTCTCAAGAGAGGGAGCCATTCTTAAGTCAAGGGGAAGGGAATTCCATAGTGTTGGTGCCACTACTGAGAAGGTCCTATTTCTAGCCGCTGCCCCACATACCTCCCTAGGCGGCGGCACTTGTAAAAAGGCCTTCTCTGATGACCTAAGAGGACGAGCCAGATTGTACGGAAGTAGGCGATCTCTGAGATACCCTGGCCCAGAGCTGTATAGGGCTTTAAAGGTCAAAACCAGCACCTTGAATTGGGCCTGGAAACGAATGGGCAGCCAATGTAGCCGCTGGAGAAGCGGACTGACAGAGTCAAACCGCCTACCTCCAGTAACCACACTGGCCACCGCATTCTGCACTAATTGCAGTTTCCGAACCGTCTTCAAGGGCAGCCCCACATAAAGCGCGTTACAATAATCTAACCTCAATGTTACCGTGGCATGGATCACCATGGCCAGGTCTGCACGATCCAAGTACGGCCGCAGCTGGCGCACCAGCCGAAGCTGAGCAAAGGCCCCCCTAGCCACAATCCAGGGAATCCAGGAGCAGCTGCTAGTCCAGGTGGACCCCCAAGCTGTGGACCTGCTTCTTTAGGGGGAGTGCAACTCCATTCAGCGCAAGCCGATAGTCCAGCACCTGCATCAAGGATTTCCGAACCAGGAGAGCCTCCGTCTTATCTGGATTTAATTTTGGATAAGTCAGTCACTAGTCGGTTTTGCGTTAAAGAAATCCACTGTTTGTTACATAGGGCAGCTGTGTTTTCTTTTTCAGGCTAAGTAGCCATAACTTTTGATAGAATATAGATAGTTCAACATGGTTTGGTTTTTTACATTCTGCATTCAATTACCCATTGAATGATATATAGCATGATGGTATTATTCATAAATACCATTTTCACAATTTTGTCCACTAGTAGTATCACCCCTCCCCCTGAGAGTGTCACACAGTGTGGTTCACACATTCTCCCCCCCTCCCCCCATGAGTACCTTATATCTTCAGGCTTTGTTTGATGGAGGTAGAAAGTTTTATATTAGGTGACTTCAGGCCCAATCCTATCCAATTTTCCCATGCCAATGGAGCCACACCAACGGGGCGTGTGCTTCGTCTTGTAGTGGAGAGGGCAGTCACGAGGCCTTCTCAAGATAAGCAAACATTTATTGCTTCACATCAGGGCTGCAGTGGCACTAGAAAGTTGGATAGGGCCTTTCATGTTGTAGATAGTAGGCCTGCGGATGGAGCCTTGGCTTTAATAATAATGTGTTCATTAAGTAGCTCTTGACAGCTAATAGCAGCCTGCATATTAGCTTACTGTAATCCTCCTTAGAATTATCCTGCACTATACATCATCTTTAGCCTTGAATTGTAAGCATGGGCAGAGGCAGAGAGGGAAAGACTTGCTGAGAATAGTAGTGAGGATGTGTGACATCGCTGTTGTAAGCACCAGTGTCGCTAGAGGGCACGGACCACACCAGGTGACATACTCAGATGCGCACACACCTGGTGTGTGTGTGTGTGCGTGCATGCGTGTGTGACACCACTGCTAATAGAAATGGTAAAAACTTGGTATTTTCAAATACCATCATGTTATATATCCCTGGTTGTGGAATTCCATGCGGAATACAATGAAATAAACCGTGCTGAAGTATCTGAATTCTATCAAAAGTTATAGCCAAATAACCAGAAAACACAGCTGCCTTATGCAACAAAAAGTGGATTTCCTTCCCTTAAAATCCCTTAAAAGGATTTCTTTCCTTCCCATTTCCTGACCCATTAAGACCGATTGTTTTGAGAGCCAATGAGGTGTTATGATGACACAACAGGGAACCAATAAGGTGTTCGTATGAGTCAGTTCTCATTTCCATGTATCAGAGCTGATACTAGAACTCTTATTTAGTTGTGTGAGTGTCATCAAGTTGGTCGGTGACTTTTTTGTTGGGCGACCTGAACTGTTCCAAATTAAATAAATAAATAAAATGGGTTTACACCAACCCTAGTGATATCACTGTATCTAGGTTGTGCATATGATATTGTAACTTATTCTGTATGAGACTGGTACAGTAGGGGATCCATCATGGGGTGACACAATGAGCTCTCGCACTGGGTGATGCAAACTTTAGCAACGCCTGTTATTGTGCATTCAAAAATGGCAGCGAGCAGCAGACCTAAGGGGTCTGCACAGGAGCATGGACCACTTAGAGGGAGTGTTGAACATCATGATGCTCTTGGGCCCCAACCCATTGGAGGCATGATGGAATGTGGGTTGCATGCAGTGTGTGTGTGTGTGTGGAGGGGGGGATGCAATCAGCCACAAGGAGGTAAGTAAAAATATTTTTTTTTACCCCCAGGTAATAAAATCTGCATCCCTGGGGAGAAGTATGTGAGAGCTTGACCAAACAGTTGATTTTCCCATTGATTTTCAACCATTGTCGTCTCGCAGCACACGAATAAACAGTTAAAATTGTCAATGCGCACCATACAGCTCCTGGGGGTTTGCCACCCCTAATAGCCCTACTGATAAATGACCCTCCTCCCAACTCCTGCAGCACACCATTTGTGGCACATCAATATGCCATGGCGCACTTGTTGAAAATTGCTAGCTTAACCAATTGCTAGGAGTTGGGGAATGAGAGGGGATGAGAGGTAATGGGGTAAAAGTGCCAACATGACCTGATGAGAACTGGGTCTTTGGGGAGGCCATTTGCTACCTCAGAACAATGTTTGCC